>NC_085012.1:25941210-25943710 GCF_963854185.1 Sardina pilchardus
GAGAAAAAAGGAGTGAGAGTTTGGGGATAGGGGAAAAAAACAAGAGGCACATGAAACGAGAAACATGAAAGCTGCCACATCATCTTGCAACTTCTGAAGACACCTCTCTATCTCCCTTCTCTCTTTTCTCTCTCCAGCTGTCCCAATCTCCTCTGCCCCTCTTTCCCCTTCTTCCTCTCTCTCCCCACCTTTTTTTTTTATCTCTCTTCCTCTTTCTACATCTTCCTCTTCTCTCATCCACTCTCCCTCCCCCTCTTTCCTCTCTCTCCCCACCTTTTTATCTCACTCTCACTTTTCACTTTCCCTCTTTCCTCCCTCCCGCTCTCTTTCTCTCTCTCTCTCTCTCTCTCTCTCTCTCTCTCTCTCTCTCTCTCTCTCTCTCCCTCTCTCTCTCTCTCTCTCTCTCTCTCTCAGATGCTGATATCCTGATGAGCATTGACAGACAGTGTGATGGATCCGTGTGTTCCTGAGGTGGGGGTATTTTAATAGGCCGCACACAGAGACACCGGCAACGTCCTTAGTGCACAACCAACAGCCAGCCAATCAGACGCGAGGCATCGGCCCGCCCCGCAACAACCCCGGGACTGACGTGGCCACACCAGAGGCGAGCAGGCGCCACCTAATGTGAGGGGACAGCCGTTGTCATGGCGCCTGTCGGCGGGGTTGATTGGCTTGGCACGCGGTGCTATTTAAAGCCAGTCCTAATAACAAACGCTCAATCACAACAAAGTGGCGAGCGACTGACTTCCTGACTGGGGGAAGAGCACCTCTCCTCTCCTCTCCTCTCCTCTCCTCTCCTCTCCTCTCCTCTCCTCTCCTCTCCTCTCCTCTCCTCTCCTCTCCTCTCCTCTCCTCTCCTCTCCTCACTGGGGGAACACACACGATGCCATTCTTCAAAGTAGAATGTACACCTCCCCATGTGTTAGTCATTTTTGGACTAAAGCATCTGGTTGTTACATACACAGCACCTGCTATACAGGTGAGCACTGATCCACTCCATAATTATTTGCATGACTGTATAAGCATTCATATGCACTACAGCCACAATACACACTTAAATGTACATTTAGCAGACTTATACATGGACATTTACATTACAAGGGCCTTTGTCCCTGGAGCAACTTGGGGTTAAGTGCCTGGTTCAAGGGCACAACAGTGGAAGCCGGGAATTGAACCCACACATTTTCAGGCTACTGCATACTAGCCAAGCTCCCTAGCCACTACACTACCACCTGCTCACATCCTATAGCTTCCTGACGCACGTCATCAAACTGGATTAGGAGGGAATATAGGAAATCACATCGTCAGAGAGGTAATGGCTCCAAGTCTTTAATTAACTGTTGTGTATTAGCTCTGTGCTAACTTGTGTGCTAATGACACTTTAGTGGAGACTTTTATTAAGACATTAATGATTTATTCATGTTGAATATTGAATTAAGCTGCGTGTGGAGCAATGCCATTCAATTCTCCATTCAGGAGTTTAAAAAAATATTACCTTGACAAACTATTAACTTTACCATTAGAAAAAACATCAATCAATATTAAGTGCTGTAGTTAATTATTCACCATTTTAATTGGATACGTTTAAAAGCACTGCCTGAACAACTGTTGGAAGATCCTTTAAACAGTGTCCCTTTAAAGCGATCCCTACACTGCCCTTAAGAGTGAATAAAAATCAATATAATTTGTAACCAGAGCTATCTAATGTCTAACGTGTCCAGCATAGTCTTTAAAACTGTACCTAAAGAAATCACACTTTAAAGCAGGACCTCTAAAAGGAATGGTCTGTTTCTTTAAACATACCATGTCTCTCTCTCTCTCTTTCTCTCTCTCTATCGCTCCTTTGTTACAGTGTCCAAATATTAGGCCAATCATTTGTTCAGGACTGCAGTTCATCGATGCAGGTGATTCATTAGCCTTAAGTCAATACCTCCTTCTGAGTGTCCCATTATTACATTTACAAAAAACTACAGACAACAGTAGCCGAGGCGACGGCTTTAATTAGAAGTTAATTACTGTTTTGTCTGGAAGAGAATCAAAGAGATTCAGAGCGTTTTCTGACCCAATTAAACACACACACACACACACACACACACACACACACAAACACACACACACACACACTGTGATTTGGGGTTGCTCACACACATAGGCACACAAGCGGCCAAAGACACACACTGAAAATAGAAATGTCAATACACACCCGCTGCTGTATCTGCCACCATCATTGCCATCACTGAATACACTGAGGGCCAGATGTACTAACGTTTTGCGCACATTTTAGGCGTAACGTGCACGTAATAGCATGGCGATGGTATGTACAAATCGGCCGCAATGAGGGAAACGCGCAGACTGCCTGCCGTGGGAGCTGAGAATGGCTATTTGCGCTTTTCCGTGTCATGCATATTAATTCCTGGGCGGATCAGCTGAAAATGGGTGTAACGCGCAAGTACAGGGGAGGAGAGGTGCTAATAGCGATTGATTAAGTATTCCGCCATAT
>NC_085012.1:25948710-25978710 GCF_963854185.1 Sardina pilchardus
CAGAGTGTAAATGCTTGACGCCATGCGGTCCCATCTCCAAGTCAGGCCCATCTGAGAGTCATGCCTTTCTCCGTTGGGATTAGCAAACGCCAGTGACCTTTCACACTGCCACAGTCTGTAACTATTCAGACTGGAATACAGAAATGCCAGTGACCTTTATGCTGCCAGAGCTTCCTTATCTTTAACCCTCTAGAGTCTGGGGCTATGCTCAAGCAGAGTTGCTACCAAAGTCAGATCTCTCTTTTTTTTAAGAAAAAGTCTGGTACAAATACTGCTAAATGCCAAACAAACTGTTTGGTCACTAAAAGTAATGATCTAAAGTCTTGTCTATGCTTTAATGCCATATGCTGTGAACCACCTGTCTAACCCTATGAAGCTGTTGAGCAATGCAGTGGCCGTGTAAGCGTCTAGCGCAGGCGAATAATGTTGGCTGAGGCAGAGACTGATAGACATAAGCATCAGAAGCACTGCTCAGACAGACAGGTGCTCCATCTCCACCTGGAGACAAAACGCTCATTGGCGAGGCTGATGACACAGCAAATATTATCCCCTCATTAAACACGTCAATTACAAACATGTTGCACAAAAAAAAGAAAAAAAAAATAATATCCAAACACTCACACTCCCAAACACGCAGACGACTTTCAAAAAACTTTCCACAACATCAATTACCCAAGGTAAATATGGCAGCACTGCAGTTTGCCATCAGCATCTCATTTAACTGTGCGTAATGAGAAGTGGTGCAAAAACAACAGTCTACTGTTCCTCTCATCTGACCTCCCCCAGTGGATCTGCTTGGATGCCTTCACTGCTCCACTAGGGCTCATTTGCCTGTGAACTAAGACTATTAAATGGGTGGAAAAATAGATTGAAAAATAGCAGAATATTTGTTTTTAATGGTCTCACATTCTATTGCTCTGAGAAGTTACATTTATGCAGTCACATTTTTACATATATAACATAAATAACAAGGCATCAGCATAGTTTTGGACCAATTAGTTTAAGAAAAGTTGACACCCATTGTCTAAAGTTTGTGTCATTGGTCAGAAGTAGACTGTTACCTCTTTAAGCATAGGCTAATTGAAGGGGTCTTTCTCTCAGAAACAAAAGGAAAAGAAAAAGAAAACATTTAATTGAACCATCAGCCTTCCCCTTTCAGTAATGAGGAAAGCTCTGGCTAGTTCATTAGGGCTGTGATCTTAAATTAACTTAGAGGCACCCAAATCTTGAGCTATTCTAGTCATGTTCGATAGCGACACAATTACAGCAGCAAACTCCTTGTCACTGATTCAATTAGACAGCGGATGTGCTCGCTAGCATGCTAAACAGAATTAGCTGATATGAGTCAAACAAATCACTGCCAAGCTAATTGTTGATTGAAAAAAGGCTAACTGAACAGACACACACACTCTCTCTCTCTCTCTCTCTCTCTCTCTCTCTCTCTCTCTCTCTCTTTCTCTCTCACACACACACACAAGCACATGCAAAAAATCAAACATGGATATAATAAAATCACAAACAAACAACTATCTACTGTAGCTTTACACTAACAGGACAGACTAAATTGCAAACAAATACTATCTCACCACAAAATAAACATTTCCTAAAATAGAAGCAATTAGATTCCCGGAAGAATATCAGAACAAATAAATAAATAAAAGGGCAATAATGAAGCAAGCCCCCGACAGGAAATCAACACTCTTCGTTTCATGATTTCCATGGCGACATCCAATCAGCAGAGCCTAGCGACTGTGATGCGGGGATAACAAACCACAGTGTGAGTTATCAGTCAGCTGTCTAATGAAGGAATGGGGGTGGGAGGGTGATGGTGGTGGTAGACACACCAACGATGCCAAAACACATTACCTTGATGAAGTATCATTTCGAGGCGCAAATCATATTTGAATAAGGTCAAGGCGGACATTAGTGGCCACACTTAAAGGTATTACATCAGCGGCAGGCACCCCACTCCCACCCCAATCTTTCTCAGATGAACAATTCCCTATTATATGGACGCGCTATCACACCACACGCATCTAGAGGGCAGGTCATGTCCGGCATTCAACACCAATGTTCCAGAATGTTCTAGAATGTTGGGAATGAGGGTGTGACTTGCATTTCATTATGGCTGCTGGAGGATGGGGAAGGTGCTGATTTCATCAGAAGAACTGCAGGGACATAATTAACTCTTTACTGGTCTGTGGTGGACAATAGCGTCGTCAGCCATTCTCCATGCTGACTGTTTACTAAATACTGTGTGTTTATGAATAAATTGTTATTAGCAGACTCAGATGGATTAGCAGATTAAGATGGAATACTGTTAGAGAATAAAACTCTTCAGTGCAGTCTCATTGCAAGTAGCCTAAACAGTGATGTTTCAAGTTCCGCTGTTTGACTATATCACAAAAAAGCATGAAGCCAGAAGCCAATACTAAGTTGGATATGCCTTTCCGAGTGTCTGAGTGAGCTGCACTGTGGGAAGCCATATGTGCCATGTCCATATGATGTACTACGCAAGACTCCTGCCCCCAGAGAGTACAGACATCTGCTGGAGTTGGAGCTCACTAGAATAAAGGTGACGGATATCTGCACACCACTGTTGCTTCTGAGCTACTGTACAAGTTCACCCTGGAGGGAGTTTGAACACGAGCACATATGTTCATGAGTGTGTGTGTGTGTGTGTGTGTGTGTGTGAGTGTGGGTCAGTACTGTATATGCATATACGTGTGTGTGTGTGTGTGTGTGTGTGTGTGTGTGTGTGTGTGTGTGTGTGTGTACTGTGATGAGTCAGTAAGACAGCTGTATGGATTGCTGTGAGGTCAGGGCCCATGGGAGGAGAGAGGCGTCTGCTGCAGATGATAAAGGTGACGTCGCTCTGCGGGCCACCACTTCAGCTCAGCCAACACACACACTCACACAGTAGGTAGACCATCACAGGGAGGGCCTGGACACACTACGTGCTCCATATAGGTCTCTGTGTGTGTGTGTGTGTGTGTGTGTGTGTGTGTGTGTGTGTGTGTCCACATCCGCATGCAGGCTGAGCATGGACGCTATTTCTAGGCAATTACATTATGCTAACGTAAAAACACAGAAATGGACTTTGCCGTCTCTCTTTTTCTCTCTCACACACAGACACACACATACGCACGCACGCGCACGCACTAATACACGCACACACACTGAGGGTTGAGTTGAGCACAGATGCCATTTAAACCAGGGAAGCAGCATGTCTTATTTACTGCTGTGAGCCGCAGCCTATTAGTCAGGGATTTACCCAGGCAGCCATGGGCCCATGGCCCTATCTACTACATGGAGTTAGAGGCAGACTGGGATTAATTATAAGCACACACACACACACACACACACACTCACACATATGCAAAAGAAACATAGAAACACAAAGTCTCTCTCACAAACACACACACGCGCACACACACACGCACACACACACACACACACACACACACACACACACACACACACACACACACACACACACACACACTACACAAACCCACTACAGCTTCGCCACTACAATTTCAGAGGCCGCCGGCGCAGGCAGTTCTGTCACAGCGCTTGGCACTGCCGCCGCCGCACTCGTCTCTAAGTGTTTCCCCAGGCCACCACAATCTCCACTGTCCTCCACATAAACACATTTCTACCTGTTTTACTGCGCTCTCCCCCCGCTATTTAAACAGCTTCTGAGGACACAGACATCTAAGCAAATGTTTCAGGCCACGCTTCCGCTGCCTTCCGGAGGCGGTGGCGGCGTGAGCCGTGTTGATTCGCTGGTGCCAAAGCAATTGGCAGGAGGGGGTGTCAGGGGGGGGGAGAGGGGTGGAGGGAAATCAGGATGCGTTATAAATCTACGAGTGCGTGGCCATATCAGGCATTAACTAAGGAGCAGTCAGGCTGAAAATAGCCCTCTGCCAATAAATCCCTATTACTAGAAGACCCTGCACCAGCGTCCCCAGAGCGCTGCATCCCAATTAGGGGAGAAAAGACTTCATATCCGCCACGAAAACTATTTCCAGCCTCATCCATAAAGTGCGGGCCGGCTCCTGCTGGCCCTATCCAGAGAGCATTAGCGCTGCGCGGGGCTAAAGGGGGATCGGCTGGTGCGGGGCGGTGATAAACTCCACAGCGCCCTGCACCCAGCGTGAACTCTAAGCCTGCATATGCTGAGGGGGTACAGCGCCGGCAGAGTTATTTGATAAAGCCACACACTGGACGGGATTTATTGTTTTTGATTAAAAGGTGGTGGGGTTTGTTGTAAAATTATCTTTTTTTTTATGCCTGCCGATTTCCCACATTCAGAGCAAGAACTAACTACTGTATGCGATGAAAACAAATAGGTTCCCAAATACTGTAGATCTTTAATTTGAACGGTTTGGCCAAAATACTTGCTGTGCAATGTGAGCAATGAGAGAGCAAAATCACAGAGACATACGAGACAAAACAAAAAACATATAACACACACCCTAGATTGTCAGTTGTTGAGTCAAAGCACATCTCTATGACAGCACAGCTGTACTCTTCTTTAAAAGATGACTGACAGTCTGACATTCACTTTCCATTCCATGACACATTAACAAAACAAAACAAACCTTTATTTTCCATACGCAACAAACCATAAGAAAGGGTACTATTTAGTATCAGTGCTAACAAATGCCATTACCTGATATTTCTGTTTACATTAATCAAACTTTCTCTTATTTAGTAAACTCTGGTAGTTATAGTCAGCTAGAAAAATATTCATCCTTCTTGATGAAAACTACTGTAGCTTTCCACTAACTTTTCATGTCATATTCCAAATCTCGGGCTGGCCAAACCCTATCAAATGTGTCAGTTTAACTTTGTAAAAAGGAATCTTGGCAGAAAATCTAATATGACAGCCAATTCAGACCAATTTTGGATTGATGCCATAGCAACAAATACAGGCAGTTCATTTGAATTACACCATATGCCAAGTTTGTGGCAAATGTGGTGAAAACATGGCAGACGTTTGGACAAGTTTGGGGCGCATTTACAAAAGTACAGAAGCACTTGTCTGCTTCATTTGAAATGTTTACACTGATGTTTGGTAAACGTTTTAATTATTGATTATAACTTGCACAATGCCTCAGCTGACAACAGTCATGGCACCTGCACGTTAGTTAGTTACCTTGAGAGTCAATCAATATGTCAGAGCTGCATCCCTGATTATATTGCTTTGACACATCTTTTGTGTTTCAAATGATTCAAACGATTGGCTAGAAAGAGCATTTCTAACAGGAGGGGAAGCTGAAAAGTATAGAGAGGATTGTCAGAATGCCAGAATTGTATTATTGGCGTTCCAGTAGCCTGTTATTTTCTGGGTCACGATGTACCACAAACAACTCAGAAACTTTTTGCTGTTTGTTTCTAAGCTCACTCTTACCTTTCATGCACAACAGGGACTGGTACAAATAATGTCTCTGTGTGTTGTAGAGGTATTACCACAGTGCGTAATGTAGGCCTACATGTGGAGCATTACTGTGGCACACTGATCTCCTCCCACGGACTGCACATGGATCACCAGAGATGAAAGAGACACTGGAGCATCTGGTTAAAACAGGCAGTGTATGGTATGGAAGATATGGTCAGCTGCCTGGCCATATTGAATCAGTGTGTGTGTGTGTGTGTGTGTGTGTGTGTGTGTGTGTGTGTGTGTGTATGAGTATTGGTGTGTGGAGGGGGTGTCAACCCTTGCCCTCTCGTGGATACTCCTGCTAGTTCTTGTTAGTGTCCAACACATCTGAGCTGCAACACCACATCTCCAAAAAGACTTGGAGGGTGTGTGTGTGTGTGTGTGTGTGTGTGTGTACCATACTGTGTAGGCACACTACATTTCCCAAAGTCGTAGTCCTCTCACATCTCTCCCTCTCTCTCTCTCTCACTCACTGCACACTTCTCTCCCTCTCTCCCATCTCTTCTTCTTCCTACTTTCACACTCTTTCTCTCACCCCTACTCTCCTCATCTCTCCATCTCTCTCTCTCCATCTCCATCTCCATCTCCATCTCTCTCTCTCCATCTCCATCTCCATCTCCATCTCTCTCTCTCTCTCTCTCTCTCTCTCTCTCTCTCACACACACACACACACACACACACACACACACGTTATCTCCATCTCTCTCCATCTCCCTCTGACTCTTCCCCACACTCCTCTCTCAGTAAGTGCTCTCCAAAAGTAGATACTGTACGATAAAAAATGTTGCCCCTCTGGAGGGCAAAGCCGAGTGTCGGGGGGATACAGGGGGTGACAAACTACCCTCAACACCAGTTATGGTGCCTGTTACGGTGGAATAACAGCCAAAATTGGCCTGGCAAGGAGATAGTAGCAGCAGCTCTGCATAGCGCCGTGGCCAAAGAGCGCTAAACGGTGCTAAAACCAACAGCGTATATAATGCACACAATTACACGAGAGCCGCACAATGAACTGGGTTCGTTAACATGTTAATGTTATCCGCATCAGACAATATGCAATTTTGAGCCTTTATAGCTCTATGTTCCTCTCCAATCGAATTTTGATTAACTACGTGTGTGTGTGTGTGTGTGTGTGTGTGTGTGTGTGTGTGTGCATGTGTGTGTGAATCTGTTCATGTGTGTGTGAATCTGTTCATGTGTGTGTGCGAGTGTGCACATGAATCTGTATGTGTGTGAGTGTGTATTGGGTGTAGTGCGTGTATGTGTTTGGGTATGTGAACGTGCATGTGTTTATCTCTCACTCTCTCTCTCTCTATCTGTGTGTGTGTGTGTGTGTGTGAATCTGTTTATGTGTGCATGCGTGTGTGCACATGAATCTGTATGTGTGTGAGTGTGTGTGTGTATTGTGTGCAGTGCGTGCATGTGTTTGTGTATGTGAATGTGCATGTGTTTGTCGCTCTCTCTCTCTCCCTCTCTCTCTCTCTCTCTCTCTGTCTCTCTCTGTGTGTGTGTGTGTGTGTGTGTGTGTGTGTGTGTGTGTATGTGTTTACCCCTGTGGTGGAGTTTTCCCATTCATCGGCCTGTTTTCCAAGTGTGTTTAAGCGCAGCTGTAGAGAGTATGTTTCTGATATGAAAAACAGTGTTGGGCTGCCAGCAGGGCTGAAACCGCCGCCTGTCACCACACACTCACAGTGCTGCATTATGGGAATGTGTGGCAGGCTCTGTTTGAGGGGAAACATCAATGCAGTTTGGCAGGATGAGGATGCCATTGATATGCTAAGGCGGAGAATATCTCTACCTCCACCTCCCTCTCTCATCCTATCTTTACTTCCTCCTCTCTCTCTTCCTCTCTCTCTCTCCCTCCCTCCCTCCCTCTCTCTTTCTCTCTCTCTCTCTCTGCTGTCACGACTCTTCAAATGCTTTTGCATTGCAAGGCATTACGCTGTGTACACATTCACAGATCACAAAAGCATTTCAGAGAGAGAGAATGTGTGTGAGAGAGGGAAAGGACGATAGCAGAAAAAACAAGGAGAAAGAGAGAGAGAGTGAGAAGGAGAGATGACGAGGGAGGGACAAAAAAGAGAGCAAGAGAAGAGAGAGAGAGAGAGAGAGAGAGAGAGAGAGAGAGAGAGAGAGGAGAGCAGACATCATGCAGCACCTTCATGGGTGCATTTCCATGGCGCACATTTCAGCAGCAGCGACACTGTGTGAAATCAACATGCTGTGCACACAGCCAGCCAATCAGACGTTCACAGCGCTTTTTTTACAATCACCAGCTGTACAGCAGGCTCTCCACCAACACCCCCACCACCCCAACACCCCCCCCTCTCTCTCTCACACACACACACACACACACACACACACACACACACACACACACACACACACACACACACACACACACACCCCAAACCACGCCAAACCCTCTCTGCTTTCATCCTCCACTAGAACACACTTACTGTAGAGAGTGATGGTTTCTCCACAGTAGGTCTGTAGTCTATAGGACCTGCACTCCATACAGCCTTTTCATCCCGCCTGTGCAGTTTACCGGACAATGCAAAGCCTCGCTTCCACAGCAACGCACAAAAGTCGAGGGAAGACGCTTCAGACACCTTCATAACAGCAGTGGACAACAGTGGCCACAGCAGAGCCTTTTGTGCTTTGTGTCAAAACCAAAGCACTGCGTACTTCCCTCAGAATGCCTCCTATTCAGAATGTACACCAACTGCAACACGCAGCGCAATTACGGCAACACAAAACATGACCTTCCTGCTATGGATTTATGTGTTCGTTTGTTTGGAGTTAGTAATGACTTTGCTGTAGATTTTCTGCTGTGGGGATTTGAAGTGAACAACAACTGAACCACAAGGTTATCCCAGTTCTATGTGTCACCAGTCTCTGTACTCATGCTGAGATACAGTAGTATCTGTAACAGTATTGATACTACTGACTAATACTGTTAAATCTGTAACATCATTGTGACTTTGTTCATGCTCTACATAACTACATAACAACACAAGACATACATTCAATGAAAATTACTGAAATGGCTACAGGATGACAGTGAAACAGGTGCAGCCCTGGGAGTCTCCACTGTCTGAGAGAGAGAGAGAGAGAGAGAGAGAGAGAGAGATGTTTACATTGCATGTACAATGTATATGTAACTGTCTGTCTATGCGTCTACTTTATGTGTACATGTAACTGAGCTTTGGCAATAATGTCATTGAAGTGTCCATGCCAATACAGCTGAATTTAATTGAATTGAGAGAGAGAGAGAGATAGAGAGATAGAGAGAGATCGAGAGAGAGAAGAGAGAGAGAGAAAAAGAGAAGAGAAAAGAGAGAGAGCCAGTGAACGTGTGAGGTGTCAGGCTGGAGGCCGGTGCAGGGTGGCTGCCTCTGCCTCTGCCTCTGCCTCTGAGAGATTAGGCACGGTCTCTGCGGGGCTGCCACATATGAGCGGCCGGGGTCACGGCGCGTCAAGCAGCCAGAGCCAGGTGTCTATCGCACGCCCCGCCACCTGTGAGCGCACCACTGCTATTGGAGGCCTGAGGAACCACCCAGGAGAGAGAGAGAGAGAGGGAGAGAGGGAGAGCGAGAGAGAGAGGGAGAGCGAGGGAGGGAGAGAGAGTCGTTGGGGGAAGGGAGGATCTTATTCAGGGCTGCTGAGGCAAGGGAGAGAGGAAGGGGAGAAGAGGAGGAGGAGAGGAAGATGGAGGGATGTGGTGAGAAGGGGGAAACCTCATTCAATGCCACTGCTGCTGGAATGGAAGGAGGGAGGAGGGGAAAGGATAATAGAGGAGGGGAAAGGAGGGGTGTGAAGAGATGGAGATTGGCAGAGGGGGGAATGTGAGAAGTGAATGAAGAAATCATGAAAAGTGGAGGAGAAAAGAGAATAGTAGAGAGAGAGAATGATTCAAATATGAATACAGAGAGAGCGAGGGGGAGAGAAGTGAGCAGAAGAGGAGAGAATTGACAGAGCCATAGTGTGAGTGTGTGTGTGTGTGTGTGTGTGTGTGTGTGTGTGTGTGTGAAAGAGAGAGAGCAAGATATGAGCAAAAAGAGAGAGATGAGCACAAACAGTGACAGTGAGAGACACAGATATGAGTAGAGAAAGAGAGAGAGAGAGAGAGAGAGAAAGAGAGAGAAGAGAGAGATGAGTACAGAAAGTGACAATGAGGCACAGACGAGTAGAGAGAGAGAGGGATGGATGGAGAATGATGAGTAGAAAGGTAGAAAGAGAGAAAAGGTGGGGGACAGAAAACCTACTCATTTCCACCACGGCTCAACACAGACAGACATACCAACTCATCACTGCACCTGACAGCTTCCAATTATATTTTCATGGCTCTCCAAATGTTCCTTTGGGAAGTGCCAGTTCTCCATCTCTCCATCTCTCTTTCTCTCTCTCTCTCTCTCTCTCTCTACAGAATCTCTCTCTCTCCCTCTCACCTTCCCTCTCTCTCACTCTGTCATTTTCCCTCTCCCTCTTTCCCTGCTCTCCATGTCCTATTCTCCACATACTGCACACCCCACTAGCCACATCAGCTCAGCCATCCCTGTTGCCAATGTGCCATGAGAGCAGTGTGTGTGTGTGTGTGTGTGTGTGTGTGTGTGTCCACAGTGGCCTGCCAATGCCCTCTGCAGTGGCCGGGCACCCCTGGCATGGCCGCAGACCATGGCTGTTTCATCAAAATGTTAGCATGACCACATCAGCTAATTATGCTGTGATTTAAATGTTGAGATGAGAGAGTATAAGTGTGTGTGTGTGTGTGTGTGTGTGTGTGTGTGTGTGTGTGTGTGTGTGCGTGTGTGTGTGTGTGTGTGTGTGTGTCTGTGTGTGTGTGTGTGTGTGTGTGTGTGTAGGGAGGGTGGGTCGCTAAGGGAGGAGACTGTAATTATTTGTGTTTATCTGTCAGTCTGTGTTTTTGTTTGTTTGTTTGCGCTCCGCACAGACAGATGCTATCCTCTCTCGGCCACGGCCACCATGGGACTGGGTTTGTCACAATAGACGGCGTCGCCTCGCGTCTCGGCAGAGCGCTACGCCCCAACACCATATGGACCAATGTCATGTCTGCTGCATTAAAGCTACGCTCAAAGCTGTCTGCTCATTTCTGACAGAAAGATCTGTCACTTCGGGGAAAAAAACAATTCCCCACCGTACAGTGGACACTGTATGTTTAGGGAAATGACGGTTAAAAACGTCATTTAAAAATACTGCAGACACATGGACAACGGACAATCAATGACGCAAAAAAAAAGAGCTATGCCCTTGACCACTAGGAGAGAAAGAGGGGGGTAAAAAAAAACAATTTATTCAAGTCTTAACTGTCTGGCTTCTAATGTAATATGATCAAAGGCGGCTGGCTTAATTCCCCTCACCAAAGCCCTGTGCGTTAATAGCATGACTAAAGAGAATCTGCCGCTCCACTGTGTGTCAAGGACACAGAGAACCTGCACTTGTTCAAACACATTTGAAGAGGATTAGCTCAGGCTAAACCCGGCGACGCTTTTACAGTGACGGAGGAAAGCTAGCGTAGCATAGCATCGGCGCATTTCTCCCCTCGCAAAGATACAGTTCACATGCAAATGGATGTGCAGTATTAGGGAAGCCGGCAAATACACGGGCCAGTGAAAGGTTTAACACCTTTGATAACACGTCGTGGATGGAAGAAAAATAAAATGAAATCCCTGATATGTTCACTTGTCCTGTGGTGGATTACTGTTTAGAAGGGAAGTAATAATGTGCAAACAACATGCAAACAACCCACACACACACACACACACACACACACACACACACACATGCCCGTGCGCACAAATAAACATACATACACGCACACCCTGTCATCATTCTAATGCCTGGAAAGCACTTTAGTAGGTGCCTGGCATTTTTTCCTCCCCTTCCCCTGAGTGTTGGTTCACCTCTAAAACATGGCTATTGACAGGCCTGGACTGAATTAAGGGTTGTTAGAGAAGGTGTGGATAGGAGACAGCACTCCAGAACAGGCACCGCACAGCCCTGTGCCCCCTCTCACAGGATAAATCAATAAGCAGCACGGCTAACTGCGTTATGGGTGGGAGCCAAAGTCGGCCAGTGGATCTTCAGCTCGTGGAGTCATGGGGTGTGTGCCTGTGTGTGTGTGTGTGTGTGTGTGTGTGTGTGTGTGTGTGTGTGTGCCAGTGTGTGAGTGTGTGTGTGTGTCTGAGCATGTTGCTGTCCATGTGTGAGTCGTTCTCCCTGTGTGAGTGTGTGTGTGTGTGTGTGTGTGTGTGTGTTTGAATGAGTGTGAAATGACTCGCATGCGAACGTACTGGCCCCAGCATGGGTGCAAAAGTGTATGAATCTGCAGCGTATGTAGCCTGGCGTAGCCAAACTCGATTTCTATCAGAACTCGAGTCTGGCAACACGCCAAGTGGATTTGATTGTGGGGCATGTTTCAACCTAACCTGGAAACCAGCCGGGAATTTACTCCGCCCACAAAATGTCAAATACCTTAATCGCCGATTCCTGTTCGCCCTTTAACCCTCTAACCGCCCAAGGCGCCGTACGGCGACAAGCAACATCACTGATTAAAACAGACGGTAGATCCGAGTAGGGTGACAAATCGCCTTTGTACTCTCCACCACTAGTTGGCAGACATCCAGAGCTTCGATTCAAGCCCAAACTTGAGTAAAAAAGTTTTCAGGAAGTGCCTGTATTACTCGCGAGAAACAAAAAAAAAAGACGCATTTCCTGTTTATAACGCGGAAGTGAAATGCGCGATCGCTATGCACAAATTGAAGCAGAAAAACGGCAAATGTTAAAAAACAAAGTCGTGTGTTATGAAGTCTTGGGTCTGCCATTCACCTACTCTGATTCTGAAGGAGAATATCTGCCTTTTGGAGATTATGATCGGTCGTTCATTGGCAGTGACAGTCAAGATGCGTCTGTGAATGGAGGTGGGTCTTTGCGTGTGTACGTCAATGTTTACCTGCAGCAATGTTGACGAAAGGGTTCAAATAAGCATGGTGTGCTTGGTGCCAGTGATAATCATGATGATAGTGTCTGTAATTGACATGGTACAGACAGCAGGTCTAGTTAAAATAGGGCTCTGAAGAACTACAAAGTCATCCGCGATAGGAACTGATTTGACCAGGCTACTTTATTATATAGTAACATAGGGATTGTGATAATACTAATAGTTTACTATTGTTGGTTTACATGTGGCTGTGGTCCTGTTTGTTTGTTATGTCGGAGAAATTACAAAAATCTAAGTAAAACTGCTCAAATGTGTTCAACAATCAATATTTACTGAAATGTGCATAATTTGACGCTATTGCCATCCTGTGACGTCATAATATGCAAATTAGATGAGTAAATTTACTCCCTTTATAAACTTTAGTTCATACTCAATGATTTTCACATTTACAGTAGGACTTTATCTCTGACCACTTTCAAGCCATGGCCTTTTGAATTTTTTATGCAAAAATCAAAAAAAACCCGGGCGGTTAGAGGGTTAAAGTTATAGCGCTGTCAATATCTTGATAACAGACACAATAGCATAATATAAACATCTCACTCCAGCCCTCCAGCTCAAGCTCCACTCAAGCGTGTTCAGGTGACGTGAATGATGGCTTCACCGCTGCTCATCTGTCCATCATTGTTTAAGGCCCGCCCAAATGATAACTCGCCATATAGACAGACTCCAGACCGAGTTTACCACCCTCACATTTTGTGGGCAGGTTAAGTTGGGGCTGGCTTCCAGGGTGTACAGTGCATGTGCACAGTTGCACAAAAACAAAAAAAACAGACAGACAGGTGAAGGTGTGGTCAAATGGTCAAGGTTAGCAAGGTCACGGCAAATTGTATCAGTGAAACATTTGGATAATGACAACCGTCAGCATCGCCAAGACAGTTGCACAAATTCACTGATAATGTTTGTACATTCGGCTCTCGCAATAGGTCTGATGTTGTGAAACGCAGTCTATTTGTTTTTTCCTTAACACTCTGCTGATGCCACCCTGGGCGTGGGAAATGTAGTTTTAAAGGTGGAACAATTAGAGCGGTGAGTTCATGGCGCTGGGTTTATATGAAGGCTTGTCTGCACAAGTAGCACACATTTTCCCCAGTGGGAACTTAATGCTTCAGAAGACTAAGGGAGAAAACAAATAAGAGGGAGACTAAACACACACACACACACACACACACACACACACACACACACACACACGCACGCACGCACACACACACACACACACGCACACACACGTGCACAAAGGCACACACCCACACACACACAGACACATGTACACACATGCGCACACACACACACACACACACACGCCCACACACACACACACACACACACACGCACACACACGCACACACACACACACTCCTGTCATGGGGAAATGAGCAAGGCAAAACAAAAAGCGGGAGCCTGATGACTCACGCAGGCACTGAGTGCATCCTCGCAGCAAACATTTGCTTTTCATTTGGGAGCGGGTCAGTGCGCGGGGCCAGCGCCACAGAGAGCGAGCGGGGGCCCCTTTGAAGATATTAAAGGAGCCGGGCCCCAGACTAGACTAGACTGACGCCTCTCCTCTCCTCTCCTCTCCTCGCCGCACCCCGCCCTGCCTTGCCTTGCCTGGCATGGCCTGATGGATAAGGCTGACGCCTTGCGAGGCATTCTACATGCAGACCACATTCACCACAGACTCATAACTGAGCCGTGCCCACGCGGCTGATCTTTGGAGAGGCTCACTGTTTTCCTCCCCGTGGGGCAATGCAGGGGAAATCAAGAGCAGAGAACTGAACTTCTCCAAACTCTTATCACCTGCAATTACCCATCATTAGCTCTTATTACACTGTAACTACATCACTGAGTACAATGTAATACACTAACAATGTGTTTTTAGCACACTGCTATTCAACTTGTAGTGAATCCCAGCCTCTTTCAGACAAGTGAATGGATGTGTATTGTACAAATGTACATCATAGTCAGCACTATGGAATGTACTGTAAAGGGTGGCCAATGCTACTCTGCATGTATATAAGCGTGCACGTCACGTGTGCCCTTGCCTGTGTGGACACCTCAGCCAGGTCTCCTGACAGTGACTGATGGCCCGCTGGAGAGGGGGGCAGTGGGGGTCACCTGCAGCGGAGCGGGGCTGCCCGGTGCTGTACCTGGCAGTCGGCGCTGGCATATGGTGAATGTCAAACGCAACACGCCACAGCCGGGGTAATTATCAGACTCACCCAGCCCAGACACGGCCCACCTCTGGCAGCCTGGACACAGCTCGGAGTCCTTAAAACGGGATTGGGGAGGCCATAAACGTCATAAGTACCGCTTAGTATTATGTATCTAATGCTAAATACTTACATATAAGAACTCCTAGGCACTCTGGTGTTAAGGCTTACTTGTATGAGGCGATAATGATTGAAAATCACAACTTGTGTGACTTGTTACTATGTTTTCATTAGGAGATGAGAAGAGATGCTGTGAGGGGAATCACCAGGCTAGCTAGCGCCGCTAACACAACAACACATTTCAGTTGAATAACACCAGGTCGAGAGGCTAGCAATGCTGCTAATCAACCGTGTTCATGTTTCAAAGCACAGACTAGTGGTGAGAACAGGTGTGCTTAACTTCCAAACAGGAAACAATTTCGAGAGCGAGTTATAAAGAAACCGGCAAATAGCCAACTGTCAAGGCACTCAATGCCAGAGCCAGACACAGTGTTACTACAACAGCACAACACCAGTGTCATGGAATGTCATGGTATGGAGATGGACATGAAGAGGATGAGAAAGCAGGGACTAATATGACATAGAAAGAAAGATGGACAAGGAAAACACAAGTGGACAACGAGAACAAAAAACATGAAAGAAAGGGAAATCAATGATGAGTGAAATATTTAAAATACAAAAATTAAGAGGCAAAGTAGGAACGATCTCCTCTACATACTGCAAGCCATGTGTGTGGCTGTGCCCTTCCACTGCACAGATGAATGAAATTAGCTGTTAGTAAACATCAGCCATTTTCCACTCATGCAGAAGCAGCGACTCGCAATCAAGACGAGGCTGGCATCTGAGAAGCATACATGATTAAGAGTCCTCTGTTCTCTTATCAGAGGGAGCAGACACAACCAAAACACCCTCCTGTCAGCTTGGTTAGGGGGGAAGAAGAAGAAGAAAAAAAATAAGTCAGCAAAAAACTGATGTGGGGCTGAGTACAGTATGACAAGATTTTAAAAAGGTAAAGAAGGAGAATGAACCAAAAGTGTGATAATTAGATGGAGGAAAAAAACAGCAAAACAAGTGTCGTCCTCGCACAGGACAATGTGTATCCTCTCTGACCGCGATGGCCATTTTTAACTTTTTTTTATGCTTAACCCATTTTTGCGCTAAGCTCTGTAGTGTGGATGATTACCAAGCTGTGCTGAGTCAAGTAATTGATTGTGAATGCTTGATTTCCTCCATGTTGCTGCGAAAGGTCACCATCGAGACAAGACTGCACTGCGGCGGGCGGGCGAGCGAGCGGGCATGGGCACATTTTTCTCCGACGAGAGACGAATGATTTATGACCTAAGTGTCCTCACACCTGGCCTTATCAAACGGAACTCGGCGCCATCACGCTCGACTGGACCAAGCTCAACTTCGACATCATAATGCATGAGATCTGCTTTGAAGGGGGGAAATAATTATTTGACCAAGTGGCGACCACGAAAAAAAAAATCCGAGATATCATTTTTGCTTAGCCAACACGTTTTCAGTAATCCTTAGGTAAGGCTTCCGGCATGTCACCAGAATTAACCTGGAGAAGCTGACACAGGCAGACATACATTAACCTTGAGCCTCCCGCTCCCCTCCCTTACTCATGCACATTGATTTCAGGGGAAGAGTTGAAGGGTGGGAACTTGTCTCTGAGTGTCTGTAGGCTCCACCTGGTCAATAGCGTCCCCGCTGAAGTTATTCAAGCGAGACCATTCATTCCGGCCGAAACAGCCAACCCATCGACGTTCCACTCCGCTCGTAACCGAGATAAATAGATAACATTTACATTCCACAATGGGGGCCGCTCCAAGATGGCCGTCGAATCAGGAAAAGGATATGACCTACGGCCAGACATGCACTACATGTCATCTCCCATTCCTACTGAGTTCCCTGCGGACATATTGAATTAAAAGGATAAAATGGCAATGGCCTTAACCGTCGACAGCAGACAAAGACCGGTTGGCTTAAACAGACGCGGAGCGCACCAACGGCAATAAAAACAATCTACATGTATATCCTCCGCGCGTTTGTGTCCACGCCGCGCCCGTCGGCCACAATAGACTTGACGGACGCTAATGGACCCGCTGACAAGGACCATAATTACCATAAACAAGAGAAGCCAAAAATTGGTCACACAAAGCCTGACAACTTCATTGCCGTGGAAAACAAGGGGCTATAAGCACGGCGAGCCGTTTGGCGGCAGCGGCGTGTTTGTTTTTTTTCTTTCAGAAAAAGGTAAACAAAAGATGCTCTAGGTTTCCCCTCCAGCGTGAATGGCACTATTACACGCCCACCCCTCTATTCGAAATAATACCCCCGCTCTTCAGAGCACAGCTTTCAATTGCCATTCACACATACCGATCTGGCACGCTCATAAACAATACCGTTCTGTTTAGTCATTATTGCTCCTGATCCCCAAGAAACAATGCACTTGTCTACTTGGATGCCAAACGCTGGAGACAGTAAATAAATCAGAATTGTTTCGTTGTCACTGCCGATTTGGCTTAGCCGCTGATGCCCTCGTCGACTAGTCTGATGCCTCAGATGCCTGGTGAACAGTAGAAGTGCCAGATGATCTTCTGGTTGATGGGACATTTTTACAGTTGTCTCATCCAATCCATTCACGCTCAAGATGTACTACAGCTAAAATAGACGTGTTTCCTGAACCAGTGATTCCAGTTGCAATGACTTAATTTTCTAAGAATGTCCAAGTGGGAAAGGAACATTTGACTACGTTGCCTGTGCTGTTGTGTATTCAAGATAACATTACAGTCTACAGTCTGGAGAACATACAGTATCTGCAAACGTATGAGGCCAAAGTGTCATTTCAACAGTGCATGGTCAAACATTACAACCAATCCTCCCATTCTGTGAACAGAAACAAGTGTACTATTTTATCAATATAGCACCTCTAGCAACTCCTATCTCATGGCCGTCAACAATGGGATTCCTTTATTCAGCACCAGGCATCATTCATTGTTTCTTCTTCATGACAAATGTCTCCTCACTAGCTGCCCACTAGCACCGTCCACTTGTTAGCTCTGAGTGCAGTCGTGTGGCACTATGATCCTGTGATCCAGCACAGGCCACTGAAGCATACAGATTTGATAGGGAGGCCAGTGGCTTATCAACAAGGTCACAGGCATCTGCATCAGACTGACCCTGAAGGGAGACGCCCTGCAGGCTGATTCAGCCACGGTAAGCCATCTCTACCGTTAGGGGCTCTGTCTGGCGATATGTTAAGATACAGTATAATAGGTGCGGCAGAATGTCTTATTTCTGATACAGACGGCACACCAGAGGTTCTGTACGTGCTGCACAGGTGCAAAGTGTTTTGTGGCATTCAGCCTCAAAAGAACACTGGATGAAACAACCTAATAGTCAGCAAAGACCCAGACGTATTCAGAATGTCATCATGACATTGGGACCGCAACCGTGTCCCCTCACATAGACTTACATTGAAAACTCACAACTTTCTCAATGATGTTAAATAAGCTGCATGTGTTTTTATATCATAAAGATCAATTCGTATACCCTCATCATTTCGCCGAACACAAAATCCTTGCTCAGAATTGCTACTTATTTCTAGAGAATTTTTAACAAGGGTTTCCCATAGTAAACACTGCAAATGGTGCCCTTGACCATGGCTGCCAAATATGGCTGTGGAATAAGATGCTCAATCCAGTGTTCTTTGAGATCAGTGCCACCAAAACACTTTCCCATGCAACTCTCATCACTGCAACAATGAAACTGAACCCGGCAGCCTGTCGGCGTATTGCCTTACACTTAGCTGCTGCCACTGCTATTCCTCCTGTCATCACCTAAAGGTTGCAAGGGAACACCAGGCATGTGTCTAACCTTTCTATCTTCCCTACAGAGGGGAGAGCAGCCTACTCCAATGGCTTCTTCCTCACACAGCTTATACACCACGCTGACAAATGTCTCGAGCAGTCCATAATTTTGAATTACATTTCGGCGGCAGACGCCAGTGTTGCATAACTTCACCCTAATTTACAGTACGCGGAGAGGAAAGGAAGTCACAATGAACTTCTCTCCGCGTCAGTCTAACGAAATAGGGCAGTGGTGCTGAGGCTCCGTCTAGACGACAGTAAGCTGTCATATGTGACTAGTTTTTTATTAGCGTCAGTGTAACAACTGGTAGCGAACAATGTGAGTCTATTCAGGAATAATGAAATGTGCTTACTGAATAACAAATATTCAATTTCTCTTTCTCTCTTTCTCTCTCTCTCAAACACACACACACACACACACAAAGAAAAAGACAGACTCGGAAAGCTGGTAGGCAGTGAACCTCCCACCCTCCGCCCCCCTCAGTCTTGGGAGTGTGTAGCTTTGAACTAGGCGGCGGGAGCCTTCTCTCAGTTAGAGGAGGAGTGGAGCGCCACAGCTCAGTATCCTGCGCTTCCCTCTTGTCCCGCATTCATTAACCAGTAGCGCTCCTCGTCCAATCACAATGAGAGAGGTCACCGCATAATGACACTCTTGCATGCTACTCAAGCGTCTCTCTGAACAGCAGGGGCCCACACACACACACACGCACACACACACACACAGGACAAAAATCACCTGAGAGTGTTCACACTTCCTCCCTCCCATTGCTTTTCTCTCTCCATCTCCTTTGCTCTATCCTTCTCTCTCTCTTTCTCTCTGAACCTTCACTGTCCGTCCCACTGGAACACACGAGAGAATTCTAATAGGCTGGATTCTGCCAGTGAGCTGACGGTGTGGTCACTGAAACACTTTGGTGTGTGTGTGTGTGTGTGTGTGTGTGTGTGTGTGTGTGTGTGTGTGTGTGTGTGTGTGTGTGTGTGCGTGTGTGTGTCTGTGCGCGCGTGTGTGTGTGTGTGTGTGTGTGTGTGTGTGCATGTGTGTGTGTGTGTATTCTCTAACATGAAAAAGCTGCACCGCCTCTTGTTTCTCTGGCTGTGCTGTAGCAGTGCCAGAGAGAGTATGTAGGACATAGTGTGTGAGAGTGTGACTGCACTTGAGGCGGTACTGAAAAACACTTGTCTAGACCAAATACGCTTGGTCACACACCTCCAATTACCATCTCCCACAGCATCTCATACGAATACAACAGTGTTGCAGAGTCAGTAGAACCTCACACAGTTCTGACAAATAGCCAGTGATTTTTGCATCAGGCATACAATAGAAGACAGAAATGTGTGCTACAGCAATGTGTGATGTCATCAGGCAGCCTTCAAAATGTCTTAAAGGGCCAGCGTCATAATTGAGCACCACAGAGGATTCGTGTGGGAAGAACCAACCAGCCTCTTCAGACTTCTGGCAGCAGATTGTATTGTCACACTCTGTTCTACACAAATACAGATCAGATTCACAAATCACAACCTATACCATGCCTATCCTATTAAAAACGAGAGCACAGATTAACATGTGTGTTTTATTTAACAACAAATAAAGAAATGAAATAAACTCATTTACCTACTCATTGAGCCTGATGTACAGTAGGCTATATGCCATAATTCATATAGGCTAGAGAAAATCATTGACGGACTAAATCAAACTGAATTAAGCACCGGTAGAGCTGCCAAGGAGCAGTAACCCATGGGCAAGGGCGAGGGCAACATCTCTGCCAAGCAGCAGGGTTTGGCTGACATTTGCTTAATCCTAATGCTTCTGAATACACTACTTTCACACAGTGATACAGAGTGGCAGCATCAGCCCAGGCCATTGGTTCCCCATACACTAATCTGTAACAATGCTGGAGTAAGCCAGCGTGAGGGAACCGCATATGGGCAATGATGAAATCAGCGGCCAAGAACGGCAGGAAGGGAAGAGCACCGATAGAACAGCAACATCGCATTCTATTTAGGTCAGTTAGTAGGACTACTCAATCCGACTTCAACAACACCAGCGCTCAGAAAGCCTTGCTGAACTGAGGCACTGAGAGCACAACACCCCAGAGAGACCCACATATGGCCAAGGATTTGGATTTTTATTTAACAATCCTCTGCCTTAACCACTTACTGCTGTCAGCAACAGGCTCCGCGCAAGACACTAAAATGCTAAAATGCACTTAGCTGTCACTCCAGAAAAAGGCATTTGTCTGCTAGAAGTCAATGCACAAAGCCTTTCCGAAGCGGCTTCTCTCAGCAGAAGGGCCGAATGACAGTTCTGGGTCCTCCGGTTCTGGCTGGAGATGGGAATGGGGGGTGGGGGGGGGACAAAGAGGCTTTCTGGGGGCTTAAAGTGATAATGACTGTGTTTAAGTACAGGCCGAGGCCGCGGCAGAGCGATCGATGGCGCTGAGAATGAGAGGACCCGGGTCGGCGTTGGCACACAAACAAAAACGGGCCCAGTGCATCGCAGCGGCAGGAGGGGATCAATAGTGGCACTCAATCATATTCATTTGTCTTCATTGACTCCTCTATCCCACCCCACCAGCACCACCCTCCTGCTCCCACCCCCACCCCCACCTGTCTGTGTCTCCACCCCACCTCGGTTGTAGCCGCACACACACACACACACACACACTAGGGGCATTATTATTGGGTGTTGATTGCGATGCTTTGGCCAAGGGCAGTGGAGGGATGTGAGGTGAAAACTCCCATCCCCGTCTGATAGGGAGGTGTTTTAGAGAGGTCATGAGTTCCTTTGCCTCAGCTTCACTGCACAGAGCACAGAGCACAGACACTCCTCCACCCATCACCCACCCTCCTGTAGACTCTCTGTCTGTCTGTCTGTCTGTCTGTCTGTAGTCTGTCTACAGCACCGTGAGACTGACATATGTTCATGTTCTCTGTCTTCGGGCCTTGCAAGGGTGGACACGGGCTGGTTTGGTCCGGTAGTGTGCGTACCACTAAAAGATTCAGTAGAGGTACACAGTACTAGAAAGAGAAAAAGGAGTAGCCGCCTGCCAAAACCAGGGTTGCCAACTGTCATGCAACGTTCTGTGGGTATGCGTCCTCCAGTGTTGTGATTTTTACATCAAACTGACAACAAGATCTGTGCATTAGGGCAGACAGACAGAGGGGTCTTGCAAAGGGGTAGGGGATAAGTGCACGAGGCCACAATAACAGGTCTCTCCAAATAATAATAGATTGAATAATGTTGCCTACTTATGAGTAGCACTACCGGCATGCACTATAAATGCACACTTTCACCTGCAACAAATCTCGCTCCAAGCAGAACTAATAGGTTTGCAGCCCCGGCAGTTGACAGTTTTCTCCATGCAGATTAATAGCTGGCTTCATATAATGACATTAGTTACTCAGTAGCCCACCCGTGTTTTAAATCACGGTCGTTTAGGTCAACAGTCCTCTGCATGTTCTCATTGGAGCAAAAGTAACAAAAGGGTGATACAACACAAAAGAAAGGTCTTGTAACACACACACACACATGCATGCACGCGCACACACACACACACACACACACACACACACACACACAAGCGCATCCATGAACACACGCACGCACGCATGCACGCACGCACACACACACACGCACACACACACGCGCACACACACACTCTCTCCCTTTTGTCTCGCTCATCACATCCTTGCCTCCACACTCCTCTGCTTGAAGAGCCCTTTGCCGGAGTAAAGGTCATGAAATGGCACTCTTTGTCAGACGCACAGCAAAATGAGGAAAATGATCACAAGCTCTCGGGGGCTAAATCAAGCATGTCTGCGTGTGCTGGGGGTGGTTGTCTTCCCAAAAAATGGGAAGAGCTCAGCCACATGAGCAGACAAAGACTAACCATTCGATGCTATTAACATAACATTCCCAAAGTTATATATAAAATCAAAATAATTTCAATATACAAAAGTAGCATTAACACCTACATTTCAGGTGATTTCAACTTCATTAATAAAGGAGCTATCTATCTATGTATCTGTCTATCAAAATGCAATACGGCAGAGCAGTGGTCGCCTGCATCAGACAACGCAATATGAATTCCAGCACATGAGCTCATTGGTGCTCTCGGACCCATCTCCTCCTGGACCGCCAGTGTGTCTTCCCCCAGTACCCCCCTCCCCTCCCCTCCCCTCCCCTCCCCTCCGCTCTCTCTCTTCTGGGCTAGTTTGACAGCCTGCTGAGTTCCACTAATGGGGTCATTTTCTCCGGGGGAGCTGCGGCCAGCGCTGGAATTGGAATGGAGTCAGGTTTGTGTGTGTGTGTGTGTGTGTGTGTGTGTGTGTGTGTGTGTGTGTCTGTGTGTCTGTGTGTGTGTGTGCGCGCGCATATGTGTATTTGTGTGTGTGTGTGTGTTCATGTGTATGTGTGTATGCATGCGTGTGTGTGTGCATGCATGTGTGTGTGTGTGTGTGTGTGTGTGTGTGTGTGTATGTGTGTGTGTGTGTGTGTATGTGTGGGAGTCTCTCTCTCTCTTTCTCTCTCTCACACCGTCATCACCATCACACTTGCTGTTTGTGTGGTCCCATCACCCCCTGCCAGTCCCCGTCCCCCGTCCCCTGCACTGTCCATGCCTGCGTCCGCACCTCATATCTGGCCGCCACCTGCCATGCTCCTCCGCACCGCACCACCCCGTTCTATTTCTAGGGAAATGAGTCATATCGCCAGCATCACCCCTACCTGAGACGCGCCACCCATCGCCAACGGAGCTCGTGGGCACCGTACCCGCCACCGCCGGTGTCATCCATCAACTCCGTCGCCGTTAGTTACCCGCAATCGTTGGCGTCGCCCGAGTGCCATCGGTGCTGTTTTGTTTTCTATGCCGCAGGCAAATATCGAGTACTGGCCATGGCAATTATCGATTAATTAACGAGTTCAAGCGCTGCTTGTTTGGCATTGTTTTCAAACTTAATGGACGCAAAGTTTAAATGAAAATAGATGGACAAGATGTCAATGCTGCTTGGGAACTGATTAGTAAATAAAAGAAGAAAAAAACAGAAGCTTCAGAGGAACAGAAGTTCTTGTTAATGCTTTGGAAACCAGTGGCACAAGCCTGAATGAACAATCAACACCTTTCCTGTGCATTACACTTTTAATCAGTGCTAACAAGCTGCCTTACAGACCCCAAACAAACACGTCCGTGAATAATTTGATTGAGCCTCTACATTAACACAATCACAGACTGAGCACAGAATCACTGCTAATTGAATGCTGCATCAACAATGAGTCAGTCAAAAGAATTATACGTGAGCAAAGGCCTGAGATGTAATTAAGCTGAGTAAATATTATTGACTCGCTAATTGAAAGACAAGTGAATGATCAAACACTGAAGTGCTACAAGAGTTTTTTTGTGTTATGATGAAAAAAGTTGTGTGATCAATATGGGAGTATAGAGGCCTAGAAGATAGTACTGCCCATGTACCACAGTTATATACTTGTTCTCGGAAATGTTGGACACCTACGTCAGCGACGTCAGTTAAGTTAAATCAACCAAGCACAGAAATCATTAACGCCATTGACATTACATCAAGATGTCGCTTCCATTTATCCAGAAAAGCCAAAGCCAACTGGGCAACAAAGCGGGCTCCGGCTAAAACCTTGATCTGGCCCAGAGGCGGCTCACTGAATTTGACAGAAAGGCATTAGCACTGTACAGGATTAGCACTGCAGACTGCACCTGGGAATCATTCATTAAAAAAAACACAACACAAAGGAGGACAAGATGACAGCAACTATCAGCACAAAGTTGAGGTGAGATAGGGGCATAACATTGTGAACTGTACCAGTGTGTAAATCAACCAAAACTACTATTGAAACTCAGTGCAAGGAGGAAGGGGGGGGGGGGGGGGCATAGACTAGCGATGGAGAAACAGAGCGCAGCGGCAGATTTACTTAGTCATTCTCTACCTGGCTTCATTCTGATTCCAGACATGCCAGTCGGGGCAGCTCCTATCGGGGAGATAGCCGCGCCAGACGGAGCCAGGTGTCTAATACATCAAGCAGACTGACAGAGAGGAAAGTTCTCTGCTGAACTTTCCCAGAGAGACGGCAAATGGGCCGTGTGTTTTTGCTTTTCCTTTTGTGCTCCTACACTCGCCTGATCTAAAAGGTGTGGCAGCACGCTGACTCTTAACTGATGTATTATCGAAAGGTTACCACCTAACAAGGGGTCCAGATATATGTGAAAATAATGGACAAAGCAGGGCTACTGTGAAATGCCAATGGAAGTCTATTATCTTCAAATACCCCAGAGAATACAGAGGGGTGTGAAACTGCTTAGACCAAAGCAATGGCAAAATGACATTACCTTCATTGGGCCAACCAAAGCACATTTGTTTAAAATAGGCCTATTGAGCTCATCCATTGTCTTGCACCCTGAAATCATGAAAATATAGACGCAATACGAGGCTACGTCCCTCTTGACTGACATTCAACACCATTTATGGCTGTTTTATATCTTGTGACGGGTGATGAAAAAAACATTCCACATTTATTTGATATGAAATGGACAGGAAATCACTAGGTTAGCCATCTAATCACTATCATCTTTCCCGAGGCCATCTGCACTCTGCTGCGACGCGGGCTCTGTCGAAATAACCCTGCCGTCAAACGCTGTCCTTGTATCTTTGGCAGAATAACGGGAATTAAATCAGGCTGTGACTCGAGGCAGTGCAACACAGCAAGGAACAGAGCTAGTAATTAACACACACCTCGAAATGCGCCCAATATTGATCCAACGGCGAATAAAATCAAGTGATGTTGCCGCGCTCACTCCAGATTGTAATCACACATAAAATTACTTATGGATCAGAGTGCGCATAACATAGAGATAAAAAACAAAGACCGTCTGTTTACAAAACGCATAGAAATCTATGTGAAATCATAAAGAAATAGCTTTGAAACGTCAATGGCGCCTAGTTGAAAAACGAGTGGTGGGGCACCTCATCACAAATTGCCAATACTCTGCCGAGCTGAAGACAAAAGCAAACGCTCAGAGGCAGACGTTTACTGTTTATCATCACAGGCTACACTGGCGAGGAGGAGCAAAGTCTAAGTGAACGAGGCGAAATGACTGGAGTGAGGAGCGGCTGTCCCGGGTCTGAGGCTGATAAAGCTGAGGGCCCCCCCGGGACCCTTAAGCAGCTCACTGCAGCAGTGCAGCCACACAGAGAAGAGGACTAGTGAATAAAGTTGCTCAAGCAGCAGAATCCAGCTCTGATCCACTATAGGCTTTATTTATGCCCAGGATATCGAGGACTTGTCTCCATCACTTTTTAAAATTGTCAATTTCTTCTCCGAGCCTCCATCCCAAGGTTTTGCACTCGCTAACTCGAAAAGGCAGTTCTTGACCCCCAAACTTTTTAATTGTATATCAATAAAACAGTATAAAAACTTCCATGTCCTGATTTGGCACAGTTTTATATACCAAAACCCGGGCCAGATCTGGGCCAGATCAGAGCCGGATAAGCGGCGCATTCTGCTGCAGTCGGCCTGGGGACTCACCTGGGGTCCTTCTGGATGCTGTCGATGGAGGGCGAGCGGGCGAGGGAGCCCTCGGGCGGCAGGGCGGGGCCCGACTTGCTGTAGGGCGACTCCACGGACGAGCAGTACTGCAGGGTGCGGTAGGGGTCGCCGTAGGTGGCGGCGGCGGAGCCGGCGGCGTAGTTGGCGCTGCGCGGGTACGTGCCCGTGGCGCTCTGGCTGGCCGTGCGCTGCAAGGGGGCGGAGTCAACACCGGGGGAGGACGGGGCTAGGGCAGGAAAGTAGGGACAGAGCAGAAAGTTCAGGACCTGATCGCAGAACTGGTTGACTAGTTCTAGGAGCAGTGGAGTCGCATGTGTTCAGGTTCACATGCGGTGGAAACACAAACACACACACACACACACACATGCAGACACACACACACACACACACACACACACCATGCAGGTACAGATATGATGAGATGAACAGAGATATTGACCGACACACAGAGGAATACACATATGTGAGTGATCGGTGACACATTGGAGGCCGACACATTGACGACAGGTGGGAAAAAAGCAAAGGGATAACAGGAGTGAGAGAGAGAGAGAGAGAGAGAAAAGATGTCAGTATAAAGCACAAGTCCCACACAGCAAGGTCACTGTGGACTCTAATATCCATGAATGACTCAGGAGTGAGTCATCCTCACTGAAATCAGAGGTGAGAGAGCATTGGCACACACTTCATAGAATAACATCTACAACATCAGCAACGGGCATTAAAAAGCACAACCACGCTCTGTTGTAGAGACACCACTTTGTTTTTTCATGTTTGTTTGCAGACTTCAGTCGAAACCACGTCTATGTGTCAGTGGAGATGTTAGACGCAGATAGATGGAAGTCGTTTGGTGAGTCGACCCCAGACAGCCGCGGAGAGAGTCTGGCTATGAGATCACACCTTTCTCATCCCGCCCAGCATCATTAAGACCTGGACAGGCGACATCACCATGGAAACAATCTCCGTTTTTATAGGGCTAAAGCACTCCGGTCTCCAAGGTGTTTTGAGGATAGTCCTTGTTTCAGCTAAACTTACACTGTGGGAGAGATATGCCCTAACACAAGGAGACAGTCACTTTGGGGGCGGCAAATAAATCTACCCGGAGAAAGATCAATACGGCTACGTTTGGGGAGTGTGGACCTTTACCCACTGTGTAGCGGTCACCAGTGGATGAACACATTAGTAACCACACACAGACTTCAGAGAGGAGGGGAGAGGAAGAAAAGAGGAGAGGAGAGGAGAGGAGAAGAAAGAAGAAAAGAAAAGAAAAGAGAAGAAAAGAAAAGAAAGAAAAGAAAAGAAAAGAAAAGAAAAGAAAAGAAAAGGAGAGTATGTGCAGTGAGATGAAAACTGAACAGAACAGAAAAAAGAGAAGTAAAAACGAGAAAAGAATGGAAGACAAAAGAATAGAGGAGAAGAGAGGAGAGGAGAAGGGCTAGCATAATTGTTTTTGTCTAGCAGGGCTGAGAGGAAAAAGCACGGCATCCACAGCAGCATCTAATGATAATTAGAGAAGAGGGGGAAGATAGATGAGAGGCCTCGGGGCAGAGGGGCAGATAAAGAGATAAAGAGAGGAGGGACAGAGAGACTCAGGGAGGAAGAGAAGAAAGGAGTGAAACAGAGAGAGAGGAAAGAGAGAAGGATAAAGGAGGAGAGAAGGAGAGAAAGAGAGAAGAGAAAGGGCAAGTGAGGGGACAGAGGCAAGAGAGAAAGAGAGAGAGACAGAGAGACAGAGAGAGAGAGAGAGAGAGAGAGAGAGAGAGAGAGAGAGAGAGAGAGAGAGAGAGAGAGAGGCTTGAGAGGTTGATGGATGAGTGGCCCAGTAAATATATCTCCACTCCGGACTGTGTGATAGACTCCCAGCTCACTGGCCTGTCATTGCTGCTAATGAGTGTATGCTAAAAGGGCAGCATACACAATCACCCTCTTTCAATTACACACGGCACAGCGTATAGAACTCGCCACCCTCTTACGCTCGAGCCCTGACTAGTTTGGGCAGAGCCTAGAAGACTTGCACTCTTTCTGTTGAGAAACTGTCTCCATGAATGGCATTCCAATGACTTCTTTCAGGTCAGCCATCAGTCATGGACTGCAAACCCTTAATAGTTTGGGGGCATATTATGGCATTATCATGGGTGCAGGGACAGAGGCTCGGCTCAACTGTGTGCCAGACAGCTTTTCCCCGTCTAACAGGGTAAGCCTGTTTACGGCTCTGTAACTGGAATAGGCAGGACAAACCTTGGGACACCAGTGTCACGGGTGGGTGTGTGTGTGTGTGTGTGTGTGTGTGTGTATGCGTGTGTGTGTGTGTGTGTGTGTGTGTGTGTGTGTGTGTGTGTGTGTGTGTGTGTGTCGTTCTCCTCATTAGGACACACACAGGTCCTCTGCTCCACTACTCTAGTGTGTCGGACTCTAGCCTGGTCTGTCTGCGGATGGTGCGGTGGTCAGAGGAAGTGACATTTCAGAGTGACCTTCAGTGGCTCCATTACTGCATGTGATCTAGCAGGGACTGGACACAAGGTGACCTGCCAGCGCCTCCTGCACAACTAAGTCTCAAATGTTGGCAATAAATAAGATACACATTCACAGAGAAACACACACACACACACACACACACACACACACACACACACACACACACACACACACACACACACACACACACACACACACACGCGCACACACACACACGCACGCACGCACACACACACACAGCCCATACATACATAGAGACACACATGCACACACTTGCAAACAGAAAAGAAATACACACTGACATAGACAAAAACACACACACACACACACACACACACACACACAAAGAAATAAACACCAACACAAAGACACACACAACGCACACTCTGTATGTCTGCACAGATCACCCGAGGGTCATTACAAATCACCCACACTGGAGCTGGCCAAAAGGCAAGGGCAGTCACTAAGTAATGCACCAGTTATATGGCCACACCGCACACATAGCCTGGACTGACCTGTGTGGTCTACAGACACAGGAGTAAAATGACAGCTATGACCAGACTATCACTGTGTCACAGCTGTCTAACCTCCAGGTCATCCCTCTGATAGCTACTGGGCCTGCGGCTAGCCTTTCACCTCAGGTGAAGTGCTACCTTTTTTTTACAGCCAAAGATAGTTACAGACAGGGGCTCCGTTTGTAACACAGCACTCCATTTTGTCACATCTCTTGTCATGAGGCAATAGCTCTTTAGTGGCAGTTTCAGCAGAGAATTGATTGCGAAGTCAATCTCCAAGCACATCCACTATGAAGTTACAATCACATAATACCTCCCCTAGTAAAGTATTGGGATATTAATTGCGGAAGGACAAAGACAGTGCTACAAACTGCTCTCAAGAAATGAGCTTCTCGGGTGTTGTTTCGAAATGTAGCGGGTGCATAATTACACCCGAACGCCACGATCGAGTAATGTTTGCAGTGAGAACCTGGTGGGGCCATTAGATAGCTCTGTGTACGCGGTTTTGTTAGCGCTGCCTGCTTAACATTTGTGTTGACACATTGATGGATTCTTCTTATTAATTTTCATGCATGACTCCAGCGCCTGATAATGCACACCAGGGCGGCCTGCTTGCCTCTGACAAGCCGGGTTTATTCTAGCCCGCTAATTCTTTAATTAACATCCTTTCTAAGCCTTTTTTATTCGTCCGTTCTTTCGCTCACTCGCTCATTTGGTGCCTTCCCCTCTAAAAGTGCTGACAGAATCTGTCGACTGCGTGAAGGACACTTTTTAGGATAACTAGCCCGTTTTCAATTATATTTAACTTAAGGGAAGTTCATTCCCCTCCATTTAATTGTCTAATGTTCGAATTAAATTGTTTAAATGAAGTCATGCTAAGTGTGCAGT
>NC_085012.1:25983710-26008710 GCF_963854185.1 Sardina pilchardus
TTAGCCGGCTTTGATGAAACAGACTCGCAAAACAGCCACAAAAATAAATAAAGAAAGAAAGAAAGAGAAAGAAACACAGGGGCTTGGCAATAGCTCATTCAAGAGGGGCCAATGTTTGAATAGGGGCTGGAAGGCACCCCGTTCAGTCATTCCTCTAAGACAGCGCTTCCTCCCGGGCACCGTTAATCCCCTCGCTTTTCATTTCTGTAAAAAAAACGTTATTTTCCAGTAAATTCCCCACCGCGTGCCGTGCGCCCATGTCCTTGTCCTCCGCCGCACAAAGACTAATTGACTTGATTGAGTTGCAATTTTTCACGCCGCAAAGTCACGAACGCAGACACCATGATGCATGCACATGTCAAGAAATCAGACGTAGAGAATCACACATGGAATCATGCCAAATTGCATCCCCATTGCCAAGTGGACCACCATAAACGCACATATACACACCAAAAAAGACCATAAATGGATTTATAGATTGTAAATATAAAAAACAAATCCTGTGATAGGAGAGGATAAGAGCAGGATGTCTGAAGGAAATTGTTATATAGTAAGTGTCTTGACATGACACGGCAGATTCCCTGTGCCATGCACACACGCACACACACACACACACACACACACACACACGCACACACACACACACACACACACACACGTGTGTGTGAATGAATAAATGAATATGCCAATGCCAATGAATGGCAATGAATAAATGAATGAATAAGCCTATGAATAAATAGCACCCAACCACTATGTGTGAAATGGTTAAAACCACTCACATTAATGCACACATAAAACAGACCAACAGTCTGCCAAACTGAAAAACAAAACCAAAGTAATAGGTAGGTGAGAGATACGAGGGTGTGTTTAAACACCAACTGTTTGGATCAACCTTCTCCACACAGCGCAGCCACAAGGGCAATGTTAACAGCCACCCCTGCTGAGGGAGCACTGAGTCAGTGGAATCTGCAGCGTGTGAGGCCTCCCTGACTGCAGGGGCGCTAGTCTCTGTGTGAGACAATGTGAACACATCGCTCTTTCTTTCCCCTCCCAGGACTTATGTCAATAGTCCTGCTGATTAATACTCCTCCTGTGGAGTGAGATCAAGGACACCACCAAGACAAGCTACTGACGTGCGGCACCTAAGCCTATTGTTGGGGAAAAGCTTTTGCAACAGGTTTGTGTGTTGATATTCTGTATAAGCTAGTCTTTTGATGTTTGAGGTAGGAGCGTTTCTGAGTCGTCCTGAATGAATGTTTCAATTCTAAAATAATGAAAAGAATGATAGAGATTGAACACCTGAGACAAAGAAAGCGTCAGACAGGGACACACAGAGAGATAGACATTGATAAGGAAACACAAGACACAACTGAGATAAGGGAGAAACTTCTCATCGTGTCCTTAAATAGCACACGCAAGGAAGAGAGAGAAAACGCTCTCCTTCGCCTTGCCTTGCCTTGGCCAGTAAACAATATTGTTCCCAGATAAACAGGAAGCTGGTGATCTCTTTGTCATGAGCCGCATCTTAGCAACAACAAAGTCGTTAACTCACTGTTATTGTCTGTGAGCCTAATGCCGATTAGGCAGATAAGGACAACATTGTCCACCTCTCTGCAAGCGAAACTTGTCTAGCCACTATGTCCACCTCTACATTTTTGGTCAAGGCGCTGCCAAATTATCAATAGAGATCACTGATCAATAACATACCATTGGGATCTGAGAGGCTTTGTATATTGACTATGCACTGGCCAGGCGTATCATGAACTGCAACTGTGAAGTGACGCGGCCACTGCGGTAGATTAATGAGCTTTGACCGGTCGGGACGGCTTTAAGATAGAGGACACCGCAGGGCAGAGGGAGTGTGGCAGAGCCTCTTTGGTTGACACACAGCCGCCTAATCCCCTAACGGGTTTTGGCACAGTCACGGCGCGGACCGCAGGTTCCAGGCCAGGGATCACGCGGGTTAACCAGGTTAGGAGAGCACGCTCCAGACTCTGGGCAAAAAGAGCGTGAGACTGCACGCAAAAGGTCTCTATGGCACAGGGGGCTGTGCCAAGCGATGCTATGTGGGTTTGTGGGTTACATGGAGGTGGGGGGGGGGAGGAGTAGCAGTATCCCAGAATGCATTACTACGCTCAGCAAGGGGCCGGAGTCTGTTTCAACCATGATGAAACGTTCAAGTGTGGTGAAATTTCATGTCGTTCCCCACCCATGAAAACCACCTAGCAGGAGGTTTATGAGTGAGTGTGAGTGTGTGTGTGTGTGTGTGTGTGAGTGTGTGTGGGTGCGGGTGGATTTGTGGGTGGGTGGATAGGGGTAGGAGTGGGAGAAAGAGATGGTGGTTCAAAAGCACATCAGAGGGGTTTCATTTCAGACAATGCTCTCTCCTTCTGGGTGTCAGTGAGCATTCAAAGGCTCATTAATACAAAGTGAATTCTCGTGTACATGTTGAGTAGGGACTAAGAGGGGGCTGGGGCTTTCTGGGGGCGATTTGTTCACCGGATTGAATTTGCCCTGGCTGATTGTCTTTGCCCACGCTAAGCTCATGTTTCAGTCCAAATCTAATGGGCAATACTTTTAAGAGGGATGCAGGGAGGAGGAGGGGAGGAGAGTTATAGCTTTAATCACTTCAACACGCACCATCATAATGAGAATTATGGAATTGAAATAAGAGAAGGAGATGAACGTGAAATTTCAGTACAATTAATGACATGCCACCTGTAAGGAAATGAAAAAAAAAGGAATGCAGAGTAGGCAGGCAAACCTCATTGCATATAGAGCCCTAAAAGTAGCACCGTTTCATAAGATGAAAGGCTTCAGGTTGAAAGATAAGCTAATAAAGAGTCAATTATAAGTGCCAATTATACCAAATGGTTCGGCATTTCTATGCAAGATACACTTTAATTAGGCTTAGACATTTGACCCCCCCTCCCTTGCCAATGCACACACAATTAATTGGTGGCAATGACGTACACAAACTGGCAAATATATATATTACAAGGCTATCAAAAATCAGAAAAATAAACTCTATTTGGTCACTTCAATCTTTGCAGGTGTCCTTGAAGTTGCTAGTGATGGGGAAAAAAAAGAAAGTCATTCTCAGTGGTCTACTGATGTTCCAAGCCCATTAGGGAAAGGCAACAGTTTTGAAGAGGAATGGAATGTCAGAGGTATATTATGGACGCACCCTCTCAAAGGTCACCGGGAGACAAGCAGCCACGGCAAGTGATGGGAAATTACCCCCCTCAAGACCCCTATTAAAGATGACTATATAGATTTTATCTGCCCGATTGAAGCAGGTATGGGAGGATGACATTTTGTCTGGAGGAGCGCTGTGTGAATCCTTAACACTGCTGTCTTCTCCTGCCTGGTATATGTCGAAGGATGTCTGAGGAAAAAAATTTCTATGACTGATAACTGAAAATTGCCTTGTTATTGACGACTTTTGTGTAATGTTTGATAGTGGTATGTATAACAAAATGTATATAGTGTGTTTGTATTTCTTGACAAACTGGGGGTGGGGTAGAGTTGGTAACACTTGCTGTAGTTCACATGTGCTCATGGAATCTACAGTAGGACTACATCTGAAGTACCATGTGTACTCTTAGAAACAGAGTGACACGATACAGATGTAACAGGCTGTTGAGATACATCCTGTTCTTGACATGTATACATTACAGTGTAATACTACAGTAGAAGCTGCTGTGTGAAGTTGCATCTTCTCTAAAAACCAAGGCCTTAGTCGTACTCAGTTTCCGAAAGGCTGCCACCAACTTTCCAGTTTAGCAACATCACAGATAATCTTCCCAGCAAATCGCCAGACGCTATTCAAACAATGTTTTTGTTATTTGTCTATTTTTGGCCACTAATAACTCTGAAGACACAACAAAATGAGCCGTGGAAGAATCCGTTACTTATGTCCTTCATTTTTCTTGTCTTTTTTGTAAATAATTGGCCCGGTAACAGGGACCGCGTGCCACACCTTGTGCGAGATCAAGATAAGCTAAACGTCCCACTCGTGACGTTTAGAGTACGGAGGCTCTCATTCATTACGGCTGATTGCTGTTGTGCGCCTCAAAGCGCCTCTGCGCGTCTCGGCGAGGCGACGGCGGAGCCTCCACTCGTGGCTAATCCTCTCCTAGCGGTAATGAGGTCGCAGCCGCACATGGCCCGAGAAGCGCCACTGAGCTGGGTAAATACCCGCTGCCACATGCCGGATTTGGGATGCTTTTTTTGTGCAAAAAAAAAATCCTGGAGAGTTGTGTGGTGTTTGTCTGCTCTCAGCTGTGCATCAATACAGACAAACACACAGACACACACACACAGACACACACAGATATACAGGACTGTTACTCAGTCATACACACACACACACACACACACACACACACACACACACACACACACACACAGAAATACAGGACTGTTACTCAGTCATACTTTCACTCTTAAACACACACACACACACACACACACACACAGAGCCTCTGCTTACCGGTGTTGGTGCGATAGGTTCCCGTGTGTCCAGGGGGGAGTGGCTCCCCCTGGCTCTGACTGAGGCTCCTCATCGGGCCCTTCTGGTAGACACGGTCCTCGTAGATGGGCTCGATGTGGTGCTCTGGAGACTGCAGAGGTCGAAGGTCAGGCCCCAGGTGGCTGTGCTGACTGCTGTAGGAGCCCCTAGAGCCTGAGAGAGAGCGCAATCGAGTTAGGACATGGAAAAGAGCAGAGCAAAAGTACATTGACTTGCAATTGCACACAAGCACACACAGTAGAGTTGCTGGGGACCCAAAATTCAAGTCCCTTTTGAGTCATAACACATACAAAAATGATTCATATAGTCTCATAAAGTTCTACAGATCGTATATATAGAGCCATGTTGGCATTTGATCAAAACAAAAAATCTGATTTTCCTATACAACTGGATTCCGAGACAAATCTTCACTGCCAAGTTCAGGTTCAAGTTTAGATACAGCAAACATAAAAGCCAAGGTGTACATTTGGGTAATTGCTAGCGTTCAGGTTAGTTGAGTGTTAAGAGGTTAATCAGAACTTGCATGTCTTGATATCACCAAAGAAACTTGATTGGAGACAGCTAACTATTATGGAAATGTACTACAGTAGGTGCTGAAACAGATTGCTTATGGCACGGTGCTCCTATGTCAAAGTTGTGTAAATGTCAACACCATGTGTGCCTTCTGCTCCAGACCAGTAGCAGAAAGTATTTCCTCCAAAGATATGGAGAATCTGACATTGTGAACTTCATTTGATATTTCGTCTGGAACACACACACACACACACACACACACACACACACACACACACACACACACACACACACACACGGTCCACTGCCTGAACCTGATGGACATATGAGGGGGAATAAATCTCAAAGCAACTAGCCAGAGCTGTTTGTCATATCCAGGAAGAAAAATCGAGGAGCAGTCAATATGTCCTTCCACTTCACTTATGATGAAGTTAGTGTTGTAACAGCTGCACAGCTACAGTAAAGCGTTACATTCGCAGAGCGTATGCTGCGATAATTAGCTTTCACTATAATATATGAAACTGGCAACACCAGGCACAAAAGTGGTGCACACATTAAAAACAAACAAAAAAATTAGCCCAGACTTCTACAACTATTTTTATGCTCCGTGAACAGACGCGTGCCCGATGTGACCCGACAGTAAGCCATCTCAGAAGCCCTGATGTGGGAAGCCGACATCTCATGCCTGCAGAAGTGTCTTCCTTTGAAGGCCTCGCACAAGGAGTGCAAAAGGGAATAGCAACATCACACACAAACCGTGATCCCTATATCAGTCAAACACATCCTCACCCACCAAGCCCATCTGCCAAAAGAGCAACTCACCATCTTCAACACAACAACTCTCCCTCACAACTTTCATAACATCATACTATCTTCCAGAAAAACTCTCTCCTGGAGAGGAGGAGGAGAAAGAGAGAGACCCTGAGATGATGCGAAGGATGAAGTGATTGAGAGCTGCTATACTGTATGAATGAAATCAGAGGGCTGGAGTCAGGAGCCTGCTGTAGCTCCTGTAGCCTTATTCCTCCAGAGATCATCCTCACCCCCCCTCCCTCTCACTTCTCGCTGTTGTGGGATGCTGTTCTCTGCCTTGATGTAATTCCGTCGAATTTACAGACAATGAGAACCTGCAGCTTCGCTCGCCTGTCTCCGTAATCACCTTATCGGAGAAAGCCAGACAGCTCGACCGCCTCTAGTCCCAGCCTCGGATTCCTTTGTTGCGGGGAGGAGATCTTCAGGGGATAAGCCCAAATGCAAGCAAAGCCAATAGAAGGTGCGTTTGTTTCCCGGCAGGGTTAAAGTCTGTCTCGGCCCCCCCTGTCCATCAGTATCACAGGGGGGAGCCCTGCCTACTGCCTCATGCTCCTTGACATAATCTCTTTCATGTTCTTCTCCGTGCCACAGGTGATGGAGAAATGTGAGGGGGGGTGGGGGGACAAACAGGACTACACTCGGATCTAAGACAATACTATTCGCCGCCGGTTCTTTCGGTGAATTCAGTTTTTCCGGAGTTCAAGTCGCACAACTGCAAACCACAGGAGTCAAAGGACTTTTTATAGCCAATTTGTGAGCTGGGCACTTTCTCAGTCAAGAGCACATTGGTCCTGACAGGTCCTCCTACACCTGCGTGGTGCACCTGTGCATTCCTAAACACCCTCTTCCCTTAAGGCTAGTCTCCGTCTTTCACACACACACACACACACACACACACACACACACACACACACACACACACAGCTGCCAAAGCTAAGTCCGTTAACTTCCCAGCCCAAGAGTAAAAAAAAACAAAAAAAAACACATCCTACCTAGTGATGAAACATAAAGCCTAAAACAGCAAGAAGCTTCCCTGCTGAGGTAAGGGGAAAAAGAAGACAGTTTACCCAGTGCTACACCCCCTCTCCCAATCACCACATAGACAAGCCTCCTCTCTTTCATCTGGAAAGTCTTTTATAACACCCTCCAGCCCCACAAAGACGAATTTAGCTCCTCGCATACATAAAGAGGTGCCAGAGAAGAGCGAGTGAGCGTGCGCGAGAGAAAGAGAGGAGGAGAGAGAGAGGGAGGGAGAGAGAGAGGCACTAGTTTTGCCATTAACACCTAAGCTGTCACTTGAGGTTGCAACATTAGCATACTGTATGTCTGTAGACTTGCAGTTTTGGCTCACCTCGCACTAACACAAGTCTCTGGTCTGACTGAGAAAACCATTTACCAGGTCGCTACAATCGGCACTGAAAAACATGACAACATAATATCCTATAGATAATACCCTGCGGCGCCTTGAACAGCTATTACTTGACCACACAGATTCCTTCTAATTCAAATGCACGCCATGGAGCCATCCACTGCACTTCAGTTATGGAGGGAAATAGTGCTCTCTGTTAATATTTCTCCAGTGCATCCACTCGCCTTTGCAAAATGTATGTGATAATAAGCATTTATATTGGATGGACGAAAGTACCATGCACCCACTTACTGGTTAAGAAAACACTACTATTATCATCATGACACTATACTTTGCACAGTATCCCATGCATTCTGAGGGGGTATTCCAAGTATGTGGTTTAGTGACTTAAATTGGGTCGTATGCCTCCTAGAAGAGCATCTCTGAGGCTCCTCTACTGCGGTACTACTGATTGGCACAAAGGTATACCACTTCTGCTGAGTCAACTCATCCAAGTACAGTAAGTCACTAAACAACATATTTGAAATATTCCTCCAGGTCTTGCAATTGCATCATTCCTACCTTAGGAGAAGCTCAGTCTGAAGAGGATCGGAGTAATTAAGGCCAAAACCAGATTTAATCTGAATCACAACCAGGTCAGATCTAGGCCACTTGTCCACGGCATAACAACAACACCATCCTCATGTTCAGTCCATGGCTAATGTGAATGTGCACCCACTCACAGAGTCCAGATCACACTGCACAACTCTCTCTCTCCCTCCCTCCCTCCCTCTCTCCATCAGTAACTTTGTTGATACCCCTCCTCTCTTGTACACTTGCGTGTCCTCCGGGCCTAATGACACACATCGGTTGGCTCCCGCTGCAGTCGAAGGCCCCCAAACACTGCATCATCAAAGACAGGAAGACCTAATGCAGCAACCCCCCCCCCCCCCCCCCTTCCCCCTCCCAAATACAATGGGCTGGCTCAGTGCATTTCCCTCTGCTGTAATTGCCTTTAGCCATGATCACCCTTGGATCAAATCCATGAACCAGAGCTTGGAGCAACCTCCATCGCCACCCCCCGCAGCCCAAACCCCCCACCTCCTTCCTCTACTCCACCACGCCTCACTCAGTGCTCAAGGTTGGCTGACAACACAGCCTGGATTCCCACAGGCTCTCTGCTAGCTTAATTTGCACACGCTGTCGTCGCCATAGGACACAGCAGCAGTAGGGTACGTCTATTGCTTGTGCCTGTAAAACCATCAACATGGCAAACAGGAGGGGGAGAAGGAGGAGGAGGAGCTACAGCTGAGAGAGCATCTGAGTGGGGAGGATCGGCCTTCGCTTTTTGTCCCTCTTGCCACTCGGTAGTATTGACAGACTGACAGACTGAGTGAGGCTGCTGTGTTATAGATTAGCATCAAATAGCTTCTTGACATGTAAGGAGTTCTGTTGTGCTCCCAGTTCAGTGGTCACCTGAGAGAGCTGTATGCTCTGGTAAACCGAAATCAACCAGGAAGTAGGGCTGCGACAATGAACTGACAATAAAATAATACTACATTAATCACCGACTATTTTCATAATTGAATCAAGCGTTGGCCAATAAGTACTTTTGACCACACCTCAAAACTGAAACTGATATGGGGCCTATACCAAACCATTTACGGTAGATTTCATTACTGCATTTATCGCCATTGAAATGCTCAGCTTAGCTAACTTCAGCTAACTGATGTTTTCACCCAACTTGCAGCTGTTCTCTGTCCTGATCTTCAGGAGTTGGTTAGCTCTAGTCATATCAAGAAGCTGATGGCATTAGCAACTGCCATAGCACCCACACTTCCCTGAACTTTCTATGAAGCCTACTTGAATTTCACCAGGCTTTCTTGGATTAAATGTGCTGAATTAATTTTGCGCTCTCAAGTTTCTCTGGTAGAGCTCCGTGTGCTGTCAACACAAACAATGACTCAGAAACGCTCTGCCTGCGTATGCTGGGAATATTTCAATTACACTCCTCTCTCTCACACTGGAGCATCAGTAGGGAGCTATCCCCTTTGACATCGCACATGATGTATATCTATGATTATTTAGATTAGAAGAAGAAGAGTGGGGAAAAGAGATTAAATTCCTTTTATAACAGCCATTGCTAATTAAACACCCCCATCTCCACCCCCACCCCACCCCACCACCACCACCACCACACCACCCCCAACTCAGCTCACTCTCCCAATCTGACTCACCCAACACATTGCTATTCTGGACGTGTTTGATGTCTTGGTGAGCGGAGCGGGGATGGAGCCGTCCTCATATCAAAGTGCTGCTGCACTCTTTCAAAGGATGAGATCTTGTCTCAGGACGGTGCTTTGGCGCGTGCCAGGAGGCACTGGCCTCCCCAGGCGTACAGTGCGGTGGGAAAATTAAAACAAATATGCGCTCCCCTAAAAAAGCAGCACACGTCCCAAGTCGCTAGCTATCTAATTCTAACATCTTGTTTTGCTCGGCAAAAAAAAAAAAACTTTCTAAATGTGTTCAAGATTATGCAATAGCTGCGTACAGTATAACCCTAATGTAGTTATTTACCAAACCCCTCCCGGGTATTTACCTAATTCAAATAAGAAGCCATTGATGTTTCGACTTTGATGTTCATCAGCAGAATCTAGCGTCAGGTGCTATCAAACTTAAACTCCAGGCAAACATGTAGACCACATGAGGGACAGATTAAGCAAACCCCAGCAACTGGGTACATCTGCAGCTACATGGCAGCAGCACTGAGCGACTCCAGCTGCTGTTTTAAGGTAACATCTGGCCAAACTGCTATGGGCAGTAAACTGCTGGAAAATAATTTAGTCTGGTGTGGGACTCGGTGCCATATTGGTGCCATATTGGTGCCACATCAGAGGTTCTAGTTCATGTTGGGCTCTGTAAAAGCACCTTGACACATCTTTATGTTATGACGCTCTATAAATAAAATTGAAAGCGACTGAATTGAATATCAGTTGGCAGATCGTGGCAGCTCTGCCGTGCCAGTGGCGTGTCGTGTCGTTAGCTCACCAGCGAGACTGCCGGGCCTCTGGAGGGTGGCGGTGGCGTAGAGCTCGTGCGAGATCTTGTACTGGTCCGAGGAGTGCAGCGAGCGCTTGGTGGGCGAGAGGGTGGCGTAGCTGCCCACGCCCGCGCTCAGCTGGTGGATGGGCGAGGACGAGGACCCCCCTCCTCCTCCTCCTCCTCCTCCTCCTCCTCCGCCCGCTCCTCCCACGCTGTTGGGCGGCGAGGCCACGCGCAGCGGCGAGGAGGAGGCGGACGCGTGGTGGTGCCCGGCGTTGATGGGCGAGCTGGAGCTGTAGGACTTGGCCAGGCGCGCCGGCGACTGCTTGGGCGAGGAGGACGAGGAGGACGAGGAGGGCGGCGCCCGCTGGATGGTGGCGTAGCTGGGCGCGTCCGACGAGGCGGCGCCCAGGCGCTGCTGCTGCAGCTGGAGCTTGGTGGGCGAGGCGGACGACGAGCCCACGGCCTGCATGGAGAGCGGCGAGCTCACGCGCCCGGCCGGCAGGGTGCTGCTGGAGTAGTACAGGCCCACCGACGGCTGCTGGGACTCGGGCAGGTGGAACGCGCTGCCATGGCTCGGGGACGCCGACTCGCGGGCCTGGGACGAGTCGCCGGCGGCGGCGGCGAGCTGGGCGGCGCGGTTGGACGTGACCTTTGACCCCCACACACACACACACACACACAAAGAGAAAGAAAACATGGACATTTAGTCAGCATCAACTTGAAAGGGCATTACAACAAGTCCCTGTTATAATGGAGTTGTGACACAAAAATAGAATAAGTGACCAGTGCCCAGTGGAGCATCAGTGTGAGAGTCCATTTATCATGCAGATAAACACCACTCCAAAATGCAGCTTTGCACTTCAGTGTCTTCCGACCAGTAGTAGCATACTCAAGCCTTGAAGGGGGCATACTCCAGGCCCTCAGTAAAATGCATTCATCTGTAAGGGGCATAACTTACAACACGTTGCATTTACAGTATATAGCACTTTCCTTGGCACTCAAAGCTCTTCACAGTGAAGGGGGAACCTCACAAACCGCCACCAATGTGTAGCACCCATCTGGCTGATGTACGGCAGTCTTAGCCTTTAAAGGGGCATGCCGTAGACGAGGGGTTTTCAGCAATGCTGCTTACTCAACCTGTGCTGTGTTGCAAAAGGCCAGTTTCATATCCTGGTGAACTGACAGAGCAAAACAAATACAGGGCTTGTTTTTCCACAAACCTGAGTTGAATAATAGATTCGATTGCTTCCATGAAAACACATCACAGGAGCAGTTTAAATCTGGCCCAGCCTGAACTGACAACATGATACCCGGGAACAACTGCAGTGGAAAACACTTTTCTGTCACTCCTCATAAATTACTGCACTGGGTATCTGATACACAGGAAACCATATGCTGTAATTCCTGATGGGATTGCACCTTCTGTTTGGGGCAAGACGACGGCTTTTTCCAGAGGGCATCGGAGCAAGCTTTTCTGCTGGCTGCCTTCCAGCAGTTTAGCTGAGCGGTTTTGCATTAAATGCCTCTTTCTCCTGTCGGGATTCTTCGTAATCACTGGAACGATGCTCGCTGATTACAATAAAGAGTTGGTTCCACTCTTACTCATTTGCACAACCCATGAAACCTGATTAATCTTATTCCAAATGGATTAAGCTATTTTTAAAAACGCTTCCCATTTTTTCCCCCCTTCATTCATTATGTTAAGTCAATGCGGAGTCGCGAGAAAAATGTCTTTCTGTGATTTTGTACGCATGACTGTCTCGGGGATTTCTTTTTTTTTTTTTTTTATTTCACTCAGGAATGCATGATGTTTCCTAAATATTTGCAAGCCTCTGCTTAGGTGACATCATGGTTGGTTAGTGAGGATGCTGAAATCGGTCCTGACAAGCGGCCAAGGGCCCGGGTGGGCTGCCTGGACTGGACGAGTATTAGAACTGACTGCAGGGCGAGAGTGGACAAAATGGGAAGATCCAAATGCACCGAGACATCGAGTTAAACATTTTACTATTCCCTCTCCGAGTGTTTCCCTCGAGTTAAATGAACACAAATAAGTACATTGTGACGCATTCCGAATAACCTCATTTTTATTTCCAAACCATGCGGGAGTGATGAATAAATACAAAAATACTCTTTTTTTTGTCTACGAAGTCTTCAACTCAACTGAATCCCTCTGGGTTTTATGTGTTTGAGACAGTGGTATCGTTCGAAACCTGCATTCTTTCCTCGACTCGTCAGTCTTGCAGACACAAAAAGTAAAGATGTGCTATAGTTTCTGCGTGTTTGGCAATTTTGAGCGATCTATATTGCAGTGGTTGCTGGCTTCAGGTTCAAACCCCCCCCCCCCCCCCCCCAAACAGGAAACAGGGTCTTTCGTTCCCCTTCAGCAGGTCCACGGACACATCCACGGGAGGGGAATTGTTGCAGGTGCCAGTTGTGGATGAATTATTGAGGGAACAAGCAAGGGGTTTGCGGCCGTTATAAATATCTCCTGCATAAGAGCACCTATCTGATACGCTGGCGGTTATATAAACCCATCCTGGAGCAGCCCTATACCCGGCCCTCCTCTGAACACAGTGCACAGAATTGCCCTGACAGCAAGAAACACTACTCCAGCGTGCCAGAGCACAAGCCCCGCTCCTGCTCCTGCTCCTGCCCTGACCAGAGCTGTGTCCACGCCGGTCAGCCTGATGCATAGGGGCAGACACGGGAGGGGTGGAGGGAGAGGCGAGGGATCAATGGAGACGTAGTAGACTGGGCCTTCAGTATTGAACCCAACTAGAGGGGGGAAAAAACAACATCAGAGGTCTCTCTCTCTCTTTCTCTTTCTCTCTCTTTCTCTTTCTGTCTGAGGCTCTCTTCTCTCTCTCGCTCCCTCCCTCATTCCCCCGCTCTCTATCTATGCCCCTCTCTCCAATCTATTCATCTTTTCTCTCTCTCTCTCTCTCTCTCTATCTGTCTCTTTTTCTGTCTGATCCTTTCTCTCTCTCTTCCTCCCTCATTCTATGCCTCTCTCTCCAATCTACAGTACCATCCCATCTCTCTCTCTCTGTATATCTCTACCATTAAATAAAACAGCATCAGAGAGAAACTTTCCCCCTCTCTCTTCCTCTTTCCCTTTGACTTTCTCTCTCTCTCCCTCCCCTTTGCTGTGTGTGTGTGTGTGTGTGTGTGTGTGTGTGTGTGTGTGAGTGAAACAGCAGCATTAGAGGGGAGCCTTCCTCCTTGCGTCTCCAGCTCTGTCTCTCTCTCTCTCTCCTCTCTGCATCTCTGTGTGTAGTTCCGCAGCAATGGCGTCCCTGCAGAGGGAAGCGAGCGTCCTGGATCAGCTCGACTTGCACACCAGCCAGATGAAGAGCAGTGCGACTGCAGGGAACATGTCATTAAAAAGCTCCTGCACTACAGCCTGATGTGTGTGTTTGTGTTTGTGAGTGTGTACTCTATGTGTGTGTGTGTGTGTACTGTATGTTTGTGTGTGTGTGTGTGTACTGTATGTATGTGTGTGTGTGTGTGTGTGTGTGTGTGTGTGTGTGTGTGTGCGCGTGCCAGCACCAACTTTCACAAGCGTCGCTTCAAACAAATTGCTTCCCGTCCCCTGTCATTCGAGGCGATAAAAATAGCTCTCCAAATATCCCTTACCATATTAATTAGCACCAAAAGATGTTAACACTCACACACACACACACCCACACCCACACCCACACACACACAGGCACACACACACCCACACACACACACACACACACACACACATCACCCTGCAGAGTGAAATGCATGACCTGCGAAGAAGAACAGTATCTGGTAATGAACGGTTGTAGCTCGTAGCAGGTGCACTCTAGTTGAGCTCACTTTAAAAGATGAAACTTTGGGGCGAACAGAGGGGGAAATGAGTGCCTCCTGGAGGGGAAATGAATAATTAAAAAGCCGGCCCCATCAGGGCTATACGCTAATAAGCCCCAGCACTCCGCGTGGCAGAGAGGCAGAGAGAGAAAACCAACAGGCCTGTGCCACAGAGTGTAAATCCCAGACTCAATTAAACATGCAGACACGTAGCACGCCCCCCCCTCCCATACCACCGCGCCCCTCCATTCCTAGCTCTCCAGCTGCAGAACACACTTCACCTGCACACTGCACCTGCATATCACACTTATGCTGTAGGTTAAACTCAGCCCGTGGAGAGAAACCTCCGCTGAATCGAAAATTGGTTTCTGAAAAAGTTAACCCAGGGACATGCATATCTTTTTTTGGAGGGGGGCTTTTATTCTAGTAGAGATGGTTGTTTTCAGTGAAGTTTTTTTCTTTTTCTTTTTTTTTTCGCGAGGTGCTCTAGTTTAGTTCCCAGAGGTGGGAGTGGAGCAGGCGCATCCGCCATGCTCTCGCCTGGGTTTGCAGAAGCAGTGCAGCAGCGGAGAGAGAGAGAGAGAGAGAGTGTGCAGGAGGAGGAGGGGGGTACAGATGGATGGAGAGAGAGAGGGAGAGGGAGGGGTGAGTGAGCATAGTATAGAGGAGAGAATAGGAGAGAGGAAGAGAGGAGAGGAGATCAGAGGAGAGGAAAGAAGGCAATGCAAGGAGAGGATTGTGGAGGAATGAGAAGAGGAGAAGAGGAGGAGAGGAGAAGAGCAGAGCAGCTTACCTGGTTGTAGCTGTGAACGGCTCCTCCAACCTGCACGCTGCGAATCGGCGGGACTGGTGGCTGCCTCTGTGGCGGCTGATGCTGCTGCTGCTGCTGATCTGGAGTCGGTCCTGATGCTGAGGCAGTCGCTGCCGCCGAGGTGTCGCTGCTCAGGGCGAGGGTCTGGTTACTATGGTAGCCTGCAGAGAAGTGGAGCGCGGCGGCGTCCGGAGTGGCGTTGAGCTGGAGCGAGCTCTGGGAGAGGAGGCTCGGTCCTGCGCCTGAAAGCAATTTGGAGCAGGCAGGGAAAGCAGCCCTCAGTCAAGCAGAAACGGCATACATAATTTATCAGGAGGGGAGGGGAGAAAGGAGGAGAGGAGAGAGGAGGAGGAGGAGGAGGAGAGAGAGAGAGAGAGAGAGGAGAGAGTGAGAGAGAGACGGAAGCGAGTTTGACAGAAAGCGAAAGAGAGAGAATGAAGGCTTGAGAGAGAGAAGCATGAATAGAGAGGGAGAGAGAGAGAGAGAGAGAGAGAGAAGTGGGGGTTTAGAGGAAACAGAGATGAGAGACTCACACAGCTAGTGAGAGAGAGAACAGGAGGGAGGCAGATCTGTGTGTGTGTGTGTGTGTGTGTGTGTGAGAGAGAAAGTGAGAGAGAGAGAGAGAGAAGCAGAGGTGGGTGTGTATATGCGTGTGTGAGAGAGAGAGAGTGCGTGACAGGCAGAGTTGGGTTTGTATACGAGAGAGATGTGTGTGTGTTTGTGTGAGATAGTGAGACAGGAAAGACAAGCAGTGGAGGAGTGAGTGAACACACACACACACACACACACACACACACACACACACACACGCGAGTTCTGAGCTGTCTAAACGAGGCCAGCCAGGAGGGTAATCAGGGCCGGCTCGTTTAGTCGCCTTGGAAGGCCGCGCGGCGTTCCGGTGCCACTGCCGCCCCATCGCATCCCGCCGGGCCCCGGAGATCGCATCAGCACTTCTTAATTCGTCAGGAGCGCCCTCAAAATGGATGGAGCTTTCAGAGGGAACATGTTTGGACTATCAGTCTCAATCAGCCAGAGAGAGGCCTCGCCCCGAGAAAGTAATGATCGCTTTTCTCTTTCTTTCGCTCCGTCTTTCACCGCATAATGCCCCTATCCCGTGCCTGTCCTTAACAAAATGACATGAAAAGAGGAGAAGAAAAAAAAAAAAGATTAAGCGAGAGGGATGTTGTCACGTTTTGGGAAATGGGATTTCTAGGGAACAAAAAGTACGCTTGAAAGCTCCCACTGTGAGCGAGTCCCGGGCGTGTGTGAAGCCTGAGACAAGGAAGAGATCAAACGCGAGAAGCACTGTGTCATCAAACTGCTCCGTGCTGAGGTAGGCAGAGTTAATCAAGGAGCCCATATCGGAACACAGCAATCACACTGGTCATGGACGCATAATACCTGATGGTGATGATAAATACGGAAAGAACTCGCGTAAACAGTTTACACTAAAATGACATAACATCCATCAACATGCATGGATGTTATAAATCATAAAGTTGTATGATATTGTGCACTGTTAAGTTACTTTCTTTGACATGAAGGAATTTTTCCTAGGCATTTAACCCCCCTCCCCACCCCCACCCACACCCACACACACACACACACACACACACACACACACACACACACACACAGTAGGAGCAGTGAGCTCACCAGGAGCACACATACACACACACACACCCGGAGCATGGGGCAGCCCTTGATGGGCACCTGGGGAGGAGTTGGGGGTTAGACACCCTCCTCAAGGGCACCTCCTCCACTGGTGTGGGCTAGTGCTGTTCAGTCACTCCCCCCCCCCCCACACACACACACATCTCCCCTACCAGTCAGGGAGTCACCCTTCAGTCACAAGTCAGATTCCCTAACCAGTAGGTCACAGATGTGTGATGTATAATACTATATATAGCCTGAAGATATGTGAATTGTATAGGACTTTTCCATATGGGACCAGTAGCTCCACTGGCCCGAGTGGAGGCTACTGCATGAGGCTGTACTCATATCATGGAGTTTGACGGACAGATACGTCCAGCCTGCATGAGTGTGTGAGTGTGTGGCGGTAAGGGTTGGGAGTGGGGCGGTGTTTTAGGTGAAACACAGCTGACAGTGAGGTGATATTGTGTGGTACTGTGAAGATAAGCGTCACCACAGCCAAAGACAACACACACACTGACAGGCATCATCAGTGTTTGTGTGAGCATGTGCGCACATTTGCGTGTGTTTGAAGGTGTATGTGTGTGTGTGTGTGTGTTTATAAGTATCAGTACTGTATATTATGTTTAACTTGGTGTCAGTCAGAGGTATTTCTGTTGTCATCACATAATTGTATCTCTCTCACATTAGCATCAGAATCCACACCTGCATAGTTTACCTTAACAGACCAATAAAGGCCTGACATGTAGTATGAAGGCAATTCAGTGTATCATGCAACACGCTACTCTGCAACCTATGATGTTCTTTGCACCAAAACCAGTATGAAGGTCCTTCTACTTCTTATTTCTGTGCACATTACCTATAAACTCCTAGCCCAGTTGCAGCGGAGGCACTCACATCCACCTTTTTACAAGTGCTACCATCAGGCTTAACCACAGCAGCCAGCACTTCATGGACACAGCCAGCGGAGGAGAGCAGGAGCGCACGTAACCGGTGGTAAATTTTTTAAAGCCAGCCCGTGGCTCTAACAAAATGTCCGACAACCATTTAAAGACCATTTGTGGTCTGCCACCGTGACCTTCGGTGGGAATCTCACGCTCCTTAAGAGAAATAATCCAGCCAGCTCCAGCAGCGGGGAAGCAAGAAGACTTGTCAACCCAAGCGTTAAATATTATGAGCGCGGGGAGGGGAGGGGGGAGAGGGGGGGACTAGGGGTCCTCTTAGCAGCGGTTAGGTCCATGACCTGTGTTATTACTCTGTGGGATTGAATATTTCATGTGGAAGCAGGACTTTGTGAGCTTTAGACACCTGTAATACGTCTGATTAAAAGCTCAACACGAGTCCATTCTGGCCACTGGTGATAGACCTACAGAATTGGGCCCGGGGCAGAAATCGAAGGAAATACACTTTAGCAAACAGGCCACGGATGACTCACATCCTGGCGTGTGACGTTAGGCTGACCAAGTATTGATCCTTGACCATGTATTTTCTACATAGAAAAGTCCGGAGAAGTCATCTTCGTAAGCTTGGCAACATCTGTGCATTGGAGTTTTCGACAAAAGCGATAGATATTTCAGAACAATTTAGTGAATGATCAAATAAATAATTGAGAGGCACTTTGCTCCTAGAAACATAGAAGAAACGTCAGAACAGCCCATGCGTCAAAGCCCATCAGAGAGACCGTGTTTACTTGGTACACAATGACTCATGCTTGCTTCCGGAATACCCCAGTTCCATTCTAGAAAGGGTCTAAAACCTTTAGAACTATGAGCTAGAACATTGATATCACACTCTCAGAGTGACCACCGTTTGATTTAGATGTAATGCTCTTGAAATTACATTCCAAATCTCTAAGGGCTTTGAATGTACGTACATGTCTCCTCCATCTATTTATAACCCATACTAATAAAGCAATACAGCATTCCCTCTTTCAGTGACATGGTAAACAATATGGCAGCCAAACTGAGCCTCTTGATTTGGCCATGATTCATGTTTCCCCTATATGAAAGGGGGTTCTCTTCAAGAAGACAAGAAATAGAAGCCGTATTTCCGTATTTCCGTATTTCCGTATTTCACACCGTACGGCAACACAAGAGACAAAAGCTCTCAGTCTCTGCCCACTGATTTCTCCCTCTATCTAAAGTGAGGTCTACACACAGAGCCCCTAGGACTTGATTATAAATAGGCGGCCATGAGGCTTTTCGAGATAGGACTCTCGCGGCAGCGGAGAGAGCCTCAACTAGTGTCAACCACCGGGCTTTTTTAGAAACGCGGGGAAATGCGCCTCCTCTCTCAGCCATGATTGCCAGAATGGGTCCTTGACCCGCGTGGAGTAGGCACAGGCACAAAGACCTCTCAGAAGCCGTCTGACAGATGCAACAATTGGGCAATTTGCCCAAATATAATCAATCAGGCCATTCTTTTTGCTTTTTTCCCCATTTTTATCTTATTTTTGGCCTTTGGAGAGATGGATTTATGAGGTTTAAAAAGGAGGCTGCATATTCGGCGGAGTGAACAGCACGGATGCTGCAGAGGCAGAAAAGCACTTGGGAGGTGTTGAATCAGATGTTGTTAGGCTCAATTGGGAGTGCTGTAAAAAGCCTGGAAGTACACAGCAATTTGACTTTACAATGGTAATGAGCACCCATTGATCCTCCCATAAATATTTAAATAGCCATATACTAGTAGCAGCTCGTCAGCGTAGGGGAAAAAGTAGCATTAGGCTATTACCGCCTTGAAGTAGTGCACAGTGTTTTCATTTCCCTGTCTTTTCATATCTTTCCTCAAGGTCGAGAGAAAATGTGAGTTCCATCAGGTATACAGTACATCAGGTATACATCAGGTATACGTGATTTGCAAATGCATAGAAGTGGGAATCTCATCATAGATATGTTAGAGGAGCCAATTAACCAAAGTTATGCCAAAAACGTGTACTATCGCACCATCTCACACACACACACACACACACACACACACACACACACACACACACACACACACACACACACACACACACAGACAGCAAGTGTGGACTACAAGGACTGTAAACAGGGAGTAATGAGGTGGACAAGCTTACTTTCGCCGCTGGTATATTCCTGGTGGTCGAGAATCCCCGACTCCTGGAGAGACCTGATGCACGAGTCGACCAGCTCCAGGCCCGTGCTCAGCTCTTCCTCGATGTCTTCCTGCCCATCTGTGGATCCAATTCAACACACCCACACAACGATCAGAGACGCTCGTCCTAACCACCCCTCCCCTCCACACACACACACACACGCAGACACACACGCACACCCTTCCTTTGGCCTTGACACAGGAAAACCCCCCAACTGCACAAAACTTTTTTTTCCCCTCACAAGAGTGTGCGATAGAGACAGAGAGAGAGAAAGAGAAAGAGAGAGAGAAAAAAAACTTGTCCTGGCAGATAACAAAAATTTGCTCAGTTTCACCTTCCTGATCTGCTCGGCTCGGTGCTGTGAGCACTGCCCCCCCCCTCCCCCTCCCACCGACACCCTCCCTCCCCCTTGAGCCTCTTTCTGCTTGCCAGGGAGGATGAGGTCTTACACAAGCGCTTAAGACAAAGGATTAACTTCTCAACTGTAGCGCCATCAATAAGGCCAGGAGCTGGCATTAAACCCCTGCCTTGCACTTCCCCAAAGGCGGAGCAGCACAGTGACACAGATAATCAGAGAGTGTCTTCCAGATTAAAACCCCACAGACAGATTGTCCACATTGGGCACACACACTGCTGTGAGAGGACTGCTAAGTGGTAGAGACTGCTACACCCCCCCCCCCCCCCCCAACACACACACACACACACACACACACACACACACACACACAAATAGCTTCTCCTCCTCTATCTATGATTACCCCCCTATTGTTCTAATATTTCTCCTCGAAAGCTGAAAAAGTAAACAGAAACACAGCTGTGCTTCCGCACGAATCTGATTCAGCTTTTTGCAGGTTGGACAAATGTTTCCTGACAAATTGCTGTGCCCTTCCATGGAAGTTCTTTTTTTTGCTCTCAGCACTTCTTTTGATGTTTTAATTATTTGATTTCACTCCTGTCAAACATTAGTGGGAAGATATAGCTTTTTTGTAAAAAAAGAAAAAAAAAAAAAGCTGCAATGCTGATCATAATATTACACCACTGCGGCAGAGAAGTTTAAAGAAAGGAAGAGAAGTTAAAAGAAGGAAGAGAAGAAAGAGAAGAGGAAGAAGGAGAAGAAGAAGAAGGAAAAAGAAGTGAATTCAGTCACGCATAACCATCTATTTCATTCAAATGCCACATTATCAATCATATGGTAGATTTAATATGTGCTCAGATGAGATCCAGTCTCCACCTGCAGGGGCTTATTTTCGGGATGATGGAGGTATCGCTTTGATCTCATCAGGAGAGGTGCATGCTTAATATACCTCCAAATACGTCTGCTTGGAGAATAACACGGGAGACTCGCACACACACACCATATGGCCCGCAAATATTTAATGCAACGACTTGGAGCGTAACTAAAAATGTGCTACAGAGATGTGTGTATGTGTGTGCGTGTGTGAAGAGGTACTCTGCTGTGCTTGGTCACGCTTTACGGAGTCAATCATCAGAATCTGAATCCGATATGATGTAGTTCTTTTACCTTACAACAACTGCATCAAACTGATTTGGATGTCACACTGACTTCCACTGGGTCTCTGACACCTAGTATTACACTATGTAATGTTGCTGTCGCGTGTAGGACCAGGAGCCTTTTCATCCATTTTGGATGGTTTAGGTACCCCCTTAGTGCTAAAAGGGTACCAAGTGTGCTTATTTCAATGGCCAAGTATGTCCACACATTCAAGCCATTTGGTTCAGGCTGTTGGGGTCCATCTAGCATAACATATAGTACATATATATAAATATAATATATAGACGATGGTAAATATACAGTATGGTATGAGTGGTTACCTTCTGTGTTCCAGCGATACTGCTCATCTGATGAACTGCAAAACAAAGAGAGAAAGAGAGAGACTGTGAGACACACTCATGTTTAGAAAACAGAGATTAAAAAAGGAGAGGATATCCCATAACACTAAACGCGCTCTCTCTCTATCTCTCTGCACAGATAATCATATGATGCACTTTATAAGGTAATTACCAGATCGCTGAAAGCAAGAGACACAGACCAGACAAGCAGAGAGAGAAAGAGCGAGAGTGTGAGATTCTATAAAAAGCAACAATGCCGTGAAGGCCTAATTCCCTGCTATATTGCTATTACGCATAACATAGCATGAAATTGGCAGGCCTTTCAGCAGCTGGGCTTGTTGTATGCATACAACACCGCATGCTTTGACTTGATAACTAGGACTACAGATACAGACCAGGAGCCGGAAAGAAAGAGAGAGAGAGAGAGAGACACAAAGAGAGAGAGAGACAGAGAGAGAGAGAGTTGACAAGCGAGGGAAACATAGATAGACAAGTAGTTAAAAATCGAGATAGACCAATCGATTAACAAATAGTTACACAAAAACGACACAAAGACATCCCCTCAGTGAAGCTCTCACATTCCCATAAGCACGTAAACCATACTGTTATTATTTATTGCTGCAATGTTGAAGAGATGAAAACCCAAGAGTGAAATGACAATGTAACAATAAAGACTCTTCGGGGAAAAGAGGTCATCGTCCAGGTTAAACTAAGTTCATGTTATTCTTCATGCCATGAAGTGGCACTTTGCTGTTCAGGCTGCAAAGAATACAAATGGCCCCGGTGGAGGCCGTTGGACACTGGGCCCAGGGTGGATTATTGAGCTGTGCAGGTGGAGATCAATGCTAAAGTGGATTGCACATAGAGACTGGGGGGTCCTCTGCCACACAGTAAAGACCTCGCTATACATGTATGTGTGTGTATGTTTATGCTGTGTGTGTGTGTGTGTGTGTGTCAGTGCCCATTTGTGTATGTGTGAATTTACACAGATAAGGACTAGCTTACGAGGACTGTGTGTCCGTGTGTGTGTATGTATGTGTGACGTCATGTATACTGATGCTGAATCAATATAGGAACAGTTTTGTATAGGTAGTGAATGATGTACTGTAAGTGTGTATACAGTATTTGTATGTATGTGCTCATGTATGCATGTACAGTATGTGCTTGCGTGTGTGTGTGTGTGTGTGTGTGTGTGTGTGTATCCATTGTATGTTTGTCTGATGGCTGCGGTGGAAGCTGACAAATGACTGGTGCAGTCCCAACACAACGTTTTAATAGAGCTCAGTTTGCACACCCACAACATATTCATCACACACACACACACACACACAGACACACACACACAAACACACATTCTGGGTTTCTCTCTGTCTCTTGCTCTCCGACTATCCAGCTTTCTCTCCAACTCTCTTTCTCTAATAATCACATTAGTGAATGAGTGTGTGTGTGTGTGTGTGTGTGTGTGTGTGTGTGTGTGTGCGTGTGTGTGTGTGTGTGTGTGTGTGTGTGTGTGCACGTATGAGTGAGTGAGTGAGTGAGTGAGTGAGTGAGTGAGTGAGTGAGTGAGTGAGAGAGAGTGAGTGAGTGTATGTATGTGTGTGGAGGTAGGGTGACCAGATTTGAGTTCGCAAAAAAGAGGACACTTGAGCGGGGGGGGGGGGGTATTTGGGTCCCATAGGCTATGCACCTATGAACACGTGCATTCATACAATTGTGTACATGGTGATATATGATAATGAGCTTTATTGGCACTAACAGAAAAACACTGTCTCAAAAGGCTATTTTGTAGTTGAAAGTTTTAAATGTGCAAAAACAAACTATACATTTGTAGGCTATACAATGTAAAGTATAGTCACAACAATGGTGGGGTATTTGGGTCACATAGGCTATGCACCTATGAACACGTGCATTCATACAATTGTATACATGGTGATATATGATAATGAGCTTTATTGGCACTAACAGAAAAACACTGTCTCAAAAGGCTATTTTGTAGTTGAAAGTTTTAAATGTGCAAAAACAAACTATACATTTGTAGGCTATAGGCTACAATGTAAAGTATAGTCACAACAATGGTAAAACAAAAATAATAATAAAAATAAAACCTAATTGCACAAAATGAGACATTTTTAAAGTTGAAAAGTTGTCCAATGGCTGATACTTTTCAGTCCTCCTAAACTGCCTGCTTTGCATTGATCTCGACCGAGACGAAAACATGGAAATTACATTTCAATTCATCAGTGAACTTGCACTTGCGTTTCGGCATGGCTGAAGACGCCGGATAGTTTTGCGCGTTGCAGTGGTAAACAAGGAAGTGTGCGCTGATGAGGTGAATAACCAATTAAATGTTTAGGCCGAGAATATCGACCAATGACGGTAGCTCTAAGGTCAGGCTCTACACTTCAACTCAATGCAAAGCGAATTGTAGGGGGAGGACGTGATTAGCCTACTATGTGAATGAAAGAGAGAGCAATGCAAATTCGGTGAAAACACGTTAGGCTAGAATAACAAAATATTTATCCCGGACGATTCTGAAATTCCGCCCGGACACATTTTTAGGTTTCAAAAAGAGGACATGTCCGGGAAAAAGAGGACGTCTGGTCACCCTAGTGGAGGTATCTGCATGGCTTGTGTGGGTGAGTGTGCTCTTGTTTGTATCTGTGTGTGTCTTTCAGAGAGATTGAGAGATTAAAAGGGCAATGTAGCTCTGTAATAAGATGAAAACAGACTTAAGTGTAGAGACACAGTGGCTGATCTGACTGACAGTACGACTGGAACATAATGAATAGAGTGGACGATTTAAAGAAGAATAAAGAATTGATGGAGTGATCAGAGAGAGAGGGAGAGAGAGCAAGAGAAACAGATCAATAAAGGGAGTGAAGGAAAGAGAGCAACTCCATGTATGGAAGAAAGGGGGGAGAATGTTAGTGAGACAGAGATTTGCGTCTCTGTGGTTCAGTGTGATACACACAACTGAATTTACACACATATTTGACACACCACACACATATTTGGGTAGTGTGCACTCACACACATACAAACTAGGAGAAGTGAGCTCTCTCACATACAAACACAAACACACACACACGGCAAGCAGTCATTTTTGTGCTGGTTAGGTGCATTGCTCAAGGGCACAACCCACAGCTGTAGATCTCGACGTGGGAGACCGCTGTTCAATCACTCCCTCAACCCACATTTCTCCCGCCGCCGGTCAGGGGATCGAACTGTTGACCCTTTGGTCACAAGTCCGATTCTCTAACCATTAGGCCACAGCTGAGGGAATGAGGGCAAAAAGGGAATGAGAGAGAGAGAGAGAGAGAGAGAGAGAGAAAGAGAAAGAGAGAGAGAGTCCTCTAGTATTCTTTGGAGAGCAACACTCCTTCATTCGGCTCCATACTCCGGCTCTTGCGGTCAGTTCCCCCCGCCGCTGGACAATCACCATTATTTATTCATCTCTCTCGTAGCGAGCGGCCGGCACCG
>NC_085012.1:26013710-26016210 GCF_963854185.1 Sardina pilchardus
ACGCATGAACTCCGGGAGAACGTCGGCATGTAACCTAAATGTGTCATTTGGAACGCGTTTGTCTCCCTAAAGTGCCGATGACAGCCCGGGATACGTGTCGACCGTTTGCGGATAATTGTGCTCCGGTGTCCCGGCAGGAGATTATCCGATGAGCGTGCTATAGCGCTCCTTTCAACAGGGCTACGGCGGGCAGGCAGGCAGGCAGGCAGGCAGACGGTGGCGTGGTGTTGGGTAAATGGAGGAGCTGTTGGACACATCCAGCGTGGGGTTATATAAATCCTTCAATAATTCATGGCAAGGCTTCAGAGAGAGGCAACAGCACAAGCACAAGCACATATAGGGGAGGCAACAGAGGCTCGCTCGCTCTCTCTCTCTCTCTCTCTCTCTCTCATCCTCTCATACACATCCTCTCCTGCACTCCATCTCTCTCTCTCTCTCTCGCTCATCCTCTCTCTCATATGCATCCTCTCTTGCACTCCATCTCTCTCTCTCTCTCTCTCTCTCTCTCTCTCTCTCTCTCTCTCTCTCTTTCTATTCAGTATACTGTGCTTTTTCACAGAGCAGAAGGCATCTCTTAAATGAGCTTCACTTTTGCAAAACACAGAGAGAGACAGACAAGACTCACTGAATGCAAAGATTGGAAGGAATCCGTGTTTCTGTTTGCATGCTGTATCGCCTCTCTCCCCTTAATCATAATGCTTGCCTTTTCCCTTTAAGAACTACAAGGACACGCAAACAAGAGAGTCTGCTCACCAAGGCTTTACAGCTGTTCACCTTATGCGTCTTTGTCTTTGAGGCAAAAGTGCACTTGCATACCATTGCTTTCAACGTGTGAGGAAAAATGTCTTTTCAATACACAAATGTGCCCACACCTTTGATTAGAGGGCTGATGTGTAAGCCCCTAATACACAAACAGCAAGGTCGTCTGGCAGGCAAACATAGCCGCGAGGCAAATCTCCACCTATGGACTTAATGGCTCTGAAAACACTCGCTTAATGAAAGCACAACGGCCTTCTCCGGGGCGCAGAGGAGAGCGGCTCCTACACATGGGAGACTGGGCTAAACCATGGTGTTGGGCGGAAGATAGATGGCATGTCTGTGTGTGTGTGTGTGTGTGTGTGTGTGTGTGTGTGTGTGTGTGTGTGTGTGTGTGTGTGTGTGTCATGAACACTGTGGGGGTTAGGTGAGTGTCTGTTAATGTGTGTGTTTCTGTTCGTGAATGCGGGTGTGTGTGTGTTTGTGCTTCTGTGTATGTGTGTGTGTGTGTGTGTGTGTGTGTGTGTGTGTAGCTCCATTACGATGTTTAGATGAAAAATGGAGTTTTAATTTTAGCAGATCACAGAACAGAGATGAACACTGTGGGGGGTTGTGTGTGTGTGTGTGTGTGTGTGTGTGTGTGTGTCTATGTGTAGCCTGATTACCATCGACTTTCAAAGGCTCTGCGAGACTTTAGTCTGACCAACAGCCTGTGCTAACACGGTTTCTTGCCAGCGCTGGTTGACCCGCCTCCTTTAAGTGCCTCGATTTGCTACTGGTAGATGTCAGAAAGCGGATTGCCGAGTTTAAACCAATAACAACACTCTTTCCGCTGCCTTGAACACGCCTCTACCCAGAGACGTTGGAGCTGCTCAAAGTTGATTGGTTCTCGACCAAAGGGGGCAGTTCCGCAGATTTCGGGAACTCAGAAATCCTTCTCAATGAGCAGTTGACCAGACCAGCAGCAAAAGCCTGAAGGCGTTGCGTCACTGGGAGGGCGTGCCAGGCTAGTCTATGTGTGTGTGTGTGTGTGTGTGTGTGTGTGTGTGCGAGAGAGAGAGAGAGAGAGAGAGAGAGAGAGAGAGAGAGAGAGAATGCCTGCAGAGGGACCGCCTTTGGCACAAACAGAAAGTAACCCAGGTGTGTGTGCATGACACCCGACACCCTACCCTATAACAGGTACGAGTGTAAGGAGGTGTGTGTGTGCTGAAGTGTGTGTGTGTGTGTGTGTGTGTGTGTGTATTTCTGTGTGTGTAAGCCTGTGAAGCTCCATTGCCACATTCAAATGAAATATGGGAGTTTTAATTTTAGCAGATCAGAGAACAGTGATGAACACTGTGGGGGGTGGTGTGTGTTTGTGTGTGTGTGCAAGAGAAAGAGAGAGAGTATGCAGAGGGACCAACTTCCGCACATACAGAAAGCAACCCAGGTGTGTGTGCATGACCCGACACCTACCCTAACAGGTATGAGTGTGGGGAGGTGTGTGTGTGTGTGTGTGTGTGTTTGTTTGTGTGTGTGTGTGTGTGTGTGTGTGTGTGTGTGCGTGTTTGTGTGTGTGTGTGAGTATGTGCGCGTGCGTGTAGGGGATTGCCAGTGCATGACAGCATGGCAGAAGGGGGGAGGGGTTACCACAGGCCTGTCAAAGAGGTTCCAAGACTCCAACTTACACAGGTACACACACACACACACACACACACACACACACACACACACACACACACACACACACACACACACACACACA
>NC_085012.1:26021210-26026210 GCF_963854185.1 Sardina pilchardus
ATATAACTATTAAAAGTAGCTAGTGCCTGATCTGATCGCAAATGCACAACAGAGACTACACAACCCTCATGCCATGCCACACAGGCTGCTCACACACACATGGCCCACTGGCTTCACATTCACTCCACATCTCCCCCAGTACCAGAACATGAGCTGGGCTCTCAGAGAGATCCAGTGTTCCTTAGCCGGGGCTTCAGAGAGAACCAGAGTGGAGCTTGTGTGTCTTTCTCAGTTCCATTAGTCAGCCTGCCTTTGTAATATTAGTCCGTCAGTCACTTAGAAGGGCTCTATTGAATTTATCAGTGCTTGACAAAGACTATGGTAATGAAGGTTTAAAAATAATTTCTTGCCCATGTGCAGTAGGATTTTACTGTGGCTAAATGTTGGCTACTCTTTCATTGCTGAGTGTTTCAACGGAGTTTTGATTGACGTGAAATGTAAAAACGTTCCTCCTTGAAACTGATCAACAGGTTTTTCATTTCAAATCGGCGTCATGTGAGTGTCTTGAAATGTGTGCTCAAATTGCCTTTTTTTTTCATTTTTCATCCATGTTTGAAAAAGTTACAGAATTATTATTAGCCGGTCTATCTGACAGGGAGAGAACTCAACAAAACCAAACAAACATACCTCCGGATACAATCCGCGCTCTCTTTTTGTTAAAAATAGATGCGTGTTTCATTTGACGCAGGCTTTCTCCAGCACCTGCCACAGACATGGCTGCGGAGTGCCAAACAATACTGTGTGCTTGGGCTTTCATGGGGGAAAAGAAGGATGTGTAGCCAGGGGAGAAGAAAGGAAGAAAGACAAAACTTCACCAGCCTACAGGAGAACAACACACCATCAAACCAGCCAAGCCAAACACAAACTCCCTACATTTGGCTAAGAACCACGGGGGTACTGTGTTTTATATTGTGTTTGTGTGTGTGTGTTTATGTATGTGTGAATCAGAATGTTCCAGTCATAGTACCAGGATTTATTCTTTTGAACTTGACATTTGATGATGAAATATAAAATGCAACATAAATATTGCATACGCATCAGAATGATTCAACGCAGAAAAACAGGTTAAGACATGTAAAAAGTATGTATGTGCAATTCTGCAAGTGTGTATTTGTCTATGAGTGTGTATGTGTGTGTATGTGTGTGTGTGTGTGTGTGTGTATGTGTGTGTGTGTGTGTGTAGTGGTCCTATATACTTGAAACTATCATCAACAATACTGAACTGTAACAGTGTCTGTTAATTCAAACTTAAAGGCTTGTTCACACCAGGAACCATAACTATGAAGATAACTACAACTATCATGTTAAAATCATCCACACTGACCAACTATAAGGAAAGTCTCTCCTCGTCTTAATACAGTATGTGTGTCATGTGATGGTTCAAATTTGATGGATAGCTGACCAGCTTTGTATCATTTTCAAAATCGCTCTGAAAGTGATCCCCAACGATATCGTTATTCATGTCGTTATCGTTATAATTCATACGGATGTCATCATTCATATTAGCAAGAAAAATACTTTGTGCTGTTATTGTTCTTGGTGTGAATGCCCCTTAACTCTGATCTTGGCTAGACCCAAACCCAATCTATGTCCAATCAAGTCCAGTCACATTTATTTATACAGCCCATTGAAATCAGTTCAATCAAAGTGCTTTTTGGTCAAGCTGCATCAATTGACAAAAATCTAAAGTAAATCTTCTAAGGGGCTCTGAAGGTGAAACTCAAGCCCACACACATGCACCCACACCACACCATCCTGATCTCTTTCCTGAGACTTCATGACACTCGTCCCCTCTAAAGTTCACCCATGTCCTCATCATCACCTCTCTGCATTTGTACCATAGTTGCCAAGAAGCTGACACACATGCGCGCACATGCACACACACACACACGCACACACAAATGAACATGTCTCCCGGCAAAAAGACTATCAAAGTCCTCTTATAACACATCTGTTCATTAACGCTGCTTAAGAAGAAATGTTGTCCAGGAAACGAGCGAAATGGTCATCACCGTGCCAGGAACATCATTTCCTGTGGTCTTTTCAGCTATGCAGAGAAACGTGACATGCCGCAGCATCTGAAAGGACAGGGACACTGTTTGTCTCAGTCACCCAGGAGCCTGCGGATTGAGGAAGGGGTGGGGGTGGTGGGGGTCTGTGTGTGTGTGTGTGTGTGTGTGTGTGGGTGGGGGGTGGGGTGCGGGTGTGGGTGGTAGTCATCATCATCACCAGCCGCCCTCGCAGCCTAATATGGAGTCCACGTGTTGATTCCGGTCCCAGCTGGCTGCGCTGTGCCTTACGCCACCTTGGGGATTCATAAAACGCCTGAGATGATTTAACACTGGAGATTTACGGGCGTCGCGCTGAGCTTAACTGCTGACCGGACGAGATTGGAGTGGAATTAGGTTGGGGGAGTGTGCTGGACAGGAGTGTGGGTGGGTATTTCCCATAGAGCCCTGACGACTGTGTGATCACATATAGACGAGTGTGTGTGTGGGGGGGGGGGCACATTGATTACAGGGTCTGTGTGATCGGTGGCCGTGACTTTAACACCCCCTGCCCCGCCCTTCATCACAGGCGCTGTCACTTATCCGCCTCGGCCAATGACGGGGCGCGCGCTGTCACATTCTCCCCCAATCAGGGCCCCCGCTGATGAGCTCTGCGGGTGAAATGTGTGCGATTGATAAGGCAGCCGCCTCATCTAATGCCCTGCGCTCATCACTCACGCCACAGGCTCATCCTTCAGCGCCAGCAGCCTGTAAAGCCAAGCGGCCCCTAATGAAGTTGGGGGGGGGTGTCGAATTAGAACTCCAAACAGAATAGGAAAAAAACACCATGAGTATGAAGGTCATCAATTGGACTGGATTTAATGTGCTTTTTCATACAGAAATGGCTGTAGGCTAAATCATATAATCCATAGTATAGCAATTCATCTGGGATTAGAATATAGTTTAAAATCACTTCTACCTTACTGCGCACATGTGTGTGAATGTGCATGTCTGTGGGTACATGTGTGTAGAAGCTAAAGACTTGTGTGTTATTCATATGTTTAGTTACATAAAGCAGGTGGGAAGTATGGTACGCTACTCTGGGTGAATATGGATCCAGTGTCCCCAGCTAGTCCCCTGGCCCTTCTCCTTTGCCTATTTCATGTAGAAACACACTGAGTTGTGAGCATGTGTGTGAGAATGGGTGAGGAAACAGAGAGAGAGAGAGAGAGAGAGAGAGAGAGAGAGGGGGGGGGGGGTGACATTGCATGTGTGAGACTGCGACAGAGTTTCAGTGTGTAAGCTACTGATTGTGTGTGTGTGCACGCGTGTGTGTGTGTGTGTGAGAGAGAGAGAGAGAGAGTGTGTTGAGCACAGTGCATTGCACAGCAGGAGTCTGGAGTGTAATCGGGCTCAATGCATGGCTCTGGGCTGATCTGTAGGCCTGTACTGACACACACACACATACACACACACATACATGCACACATACACACACACACATACACTTCAACTCGTGTCATTGCTTTCATTCTTCTACATTCTCTATCCAACTGTGCACACACGTGCACACACACACACACACACACACACAGACATTACACGAACACACACGCTTGCAAGCCTGCTCTGGGTGACAAAATACACACTGTTCTGGTTGACACACATACACACACCTCTCTCTCACTAGCACACAAGACACATGCCTTTTAGCCGTCATTAACACACAACTCACACACTTTCCTTCACACACTCCTTCACGTCTAACTCTGCACACACACACCCACCCACACATACACAAGCACCTATAATGACAGTTCTCAGTTGCCTCCGAGGCCTCTGTGACACGATGCACATACTAAACCCTTCGCTCCACACACAACCCAGTTATTTAAATCCATATCTGAACCTGAACTGTGTGGCTGCTCTGTCTCTCACAGCTCCTCCATTTGAGATGTCTTATTGAGCGATGTCGACCGCTCTCATGCCTGAAATCAATATCAATAACCTGCAGTATGAAAGACATATACTATAATGATCCATTAGAGTTTTGCTGACATGAGATCCAGCCACCTGAATCACCTGCGGGCAGGTCAACCAGTTACGACACAGAGGATGGGGACACACACACACACACACACACACACACACACACACACACACACACACTCTGTTTACAGTGGATTTCTTCCCTCCGGCATTTGAACACAGCAAACACAACTGCTCTAATAACACCAATAACACTAATGCCTGAACTCAAACATGGGACACAAAGACAAATAAGGATATTAGAAAAACTAATATCTAATATGAACGATTCACACATGCCGTCGGGCAAAAAACATATTCTAATTTTCAGTCATTTGTTTTGTTTTTATATTTAGAAAACCATAAGAGCGTTTATGAGTCATTTTCGTTTGTCTGCATGAGAGTGTTGGTCTTCGCTACGTTGTCAATAAAGTCGAACATGTCGGGGAAAAAACCCCCACAGCAAATCGTCAAATAAACAAACGGACATCAGATGAAGTAGCCGGACCATTAAAGGCAAATCTAACAGGCATCCGCATCCACCCATAAATTAGGATTCCGTCACACAGCTTTTCTTTTTTTCCTCGCGGGGAGCGACTGGCGTCCCTTTGATTTAGACGGACAAAATAGCGTACGGTGAAGCCAAGGATTTAATGAAGTCACTCTGGCATTCGCCTGGAGCCCTCAGGGCCAAGGTAATTAATCACGCCGCCTTTCATGTGCGCGGGACCCCCGCATCGTCATGTCATGTAGACGAGGACCTGTGTGTCCACACTGAAGACGCCCCCACCACCGGCTCTGCGTAAACCCGAGGTCAGCCACTTCATCCCCTCCCACAACTCACCCCCCACCCCACCACACCCCCCTTCCCTAAACCTCCTCCTCTGCTTTTCAAACTTCCCCAAAAGTTCACTTTCCTTGGAGGTAATTTTTTCCGGCTGATGTTTATTCATGGCCCACCCTGCGCACTAACGCAGATGCCCA
>NC_085012.1:26031210-26033710 GCF_963854185.1 Sardina pilchardus
ACAATTAGGGCATACTGTAGTACACTAAGGACAGAGAGCACCACTGCACCACTGCATCGTCTCAGCAGCAGCAGCTCAGCCAAAGTGCCATAACCACAGCAGAACCCGAGGCAGAACCGCCTGCTGTACTGACATCCTCGGTAGTGGGCTTATAACTACAGAAATGGCATTTGCAGGTGGAAAATGGAATATTCTGCAGGAGATGTCACCATCCTTTCAACCATCTCCTCATGAATTCCACCCACTGCGAAGAAGTCTGGGGGAGTGAAACTGTTTAAATTTTTCATGACTGATTACAGAGACCTTGAGACATCTTTTTGACAGCCATCAGAATATAAAGTTGGCTTGCTTAAGGATTCCACAACAAGCATCCCTCACAGTAGTAGCTGCAGCATCGGCTGTAGTAACAATCACGGCAGTAACAACAATTAGTAATGGCACAAATTCACCAACACACTCAAATACGCACACATTTGCAAGCACACACGCACACACACAAACAAGCACACAAATACGCACACACGCACACAAACACACCCACACACATAAAACTTAAGACACAATCTGTGATTCTGGTAACTGGCTGTTGCTTCAGCTCAGCTGCCTATCATCTCCTTCTATATTTCTCCAATATGTATGAAAACATGTTACGATATAGTATGTAAATTGTATAACATACAACATCTGCATGTGTATACTATTAGTCTAATGGCCTCCAAGACAGCAGAGCTCTCATTGAGCTACTCCGTGAGGAAGTTGTGGGAATCGTGCTAGAGGCAGTACAGGGGTGCTAGCAGCAGTAGCTGCAGTCAGAGCAGCTGTAGAGTGGGATGCCCCCTCTGTTGCTAAACTAACACAGCAGGACTGTGCTACTAGCAAGCCAAGGGTCACCGACTCAATTCCCAACACGCTGCTACAGCTCACCAGCCTGGGAGCTGTGCTGGGAGGAAAGCGCCTGCTTAACAAAACCCATAGAGAGTAGAGAGCAGGTGATGATAAGCATTGGTTGTGTACTACTTCCATAACTTGACTTTGACAACTTGACTTGGCGGACTTGATGGTCTACAGTCTCAGTTGATGAAAGACGGAGAGACGTTGGACAGTTCTCCTTACTATTGCAGTTTTTGCAGCTGATGTGACAAATCATGTTCCATATTGTTTTTTGATGTAGTCAATTTCATTAACAAACCATTGTAGAGATTCATTCAATAGGCCAGTATTGCTGGTAAAGTAAATTGAGTTGAAATACATGACCTTCGTGACCAGGTCGCAGAAATGCCTCTCAGATCCAGATCATATTTTATTTGATGCTCTAAACTGATGTCATGAAGGTATGTTCTAACACGAGGGATGGAAAACAACTGCAGCAGCACATTTCTACCCAGCATGCATTGCATCATCCGTGCTCCAGAGCGCTGGGTTAAGTTGAGCGCATCCTTTGGCTGTTGGTGGGTAAGTGGGAACAAAACGGTGTGCATGTTATTCATTGGCTAGAGAGGCATCGGGCGGGCAAAGTGCAGGGAAAGCATTAGTGATTGGCTGGTGGGATAGCTGGGAGGTGGGAACAGTGCAGAGTGGATGACATTCATTGGCTAGGGAGGCAGCATGGAGGCGGGGAGAGTACAGAGCAGGTGTTAGTCATTGGTTATTAGCGTGTGTCAGCAGTGTTCAGTGTTCTCTCAGGCACACAAGCACCGTCTGGAAGGCCACCTCTGCTCACAGGCAAAACTGCTGAGTCATTAGAAAGCTCAGTGAAACGCTGCCAATTTGGAAAGTGTGTGTGTGTGTGTGTGTGTGTGTGTGTGTGTGTGTGTGTGTGTGTGTGTGTGTGTGTGTGTGTGTGTGTGTGTGTGTGTGTTGTGTTTCTCTTTCTCTCTCTGTGGTAAGGTGGGAGAGAGAGAGATTGTGCATGTGAAAAAGAGAGATCTTGTGCATTTGTGAGGGTGAAAATGATAAAGTGTGTATTTGCAATGTGCGTGGGTGCATGTTTTTTTGTTTCAATGAGAGAAAAGTCAAGGGACTGTGTGTTTGTGTCTTAGTGAGAAAGGAAAGACAAATATTGTGCATGGTAATGAGAGAGCAAGAGATTGTCTGGCTGAGTTTATTGCTGTGAGTGTATCTCTCTCTCTCTCTCTCTCTCTCTCTCTCTCTCTCTGTGTGTGTGTGTGTGTGTGTGTGTGTGTGTGTATTGAGTGTGTGTGTGTGTGTGTGTGTGTATTGAGTGTGTGTGTGTGTGTGTGTGTGTGTGTGTGTGTGTAAGAGAGAGAGAGAGAGTGTGTGAGTGTGTGTGAGAGAGAGAGCACAACAGTAAGAGTAAGTAAGGTAGGAAAGCAATCCTGCCTCTTGATTATTCTCCACCAAGCTGATGCTAATGTGTGCTGCATCAATCTGACAGGCACAGCTGCTGTTGCTGGGCTATAACTACTATGCTAACTACTGGGCTAGCATAGTAGCATGGCAGTCACAGCTGGATAAGTGGTGTGCCTATCTGACTGACTCA
>NC_085012.1:26036210-26038710 GCF_963854185.1 Sardina pilchardus
TTCACAAAATCACTCTGAAAGTGATCCCCTACAATATCCTTCATGTGTGGACGTTGTCATTCATTAGCAAGAATTATACTTTTTTTGTTGTTATCATTATAGATATTGTCTTTGGTGTGAATGGTCGCTACCTTCAGCCACATTCAATTAAAGTTAATCAACACAAGTACAAGGTCCATGTCATAGTATCACAAAAAAGGCCTTAAAGGAGAAATTTGGCAAGTTTTCCAGATTTCTCTGAGATCTATATGACAACTCACCAGAGTTCTCCTTTAAGAAAAGGGTGTTCTATTGTTCAGACACTTCCTATGCACGTCATAGGCGCTAGGTAACCAAAGCTGCATTGGTACTACAAATAATGAAAATTCAGAAAGTATGGAATTGAGAAGCTGAATGTCTCCTTCCACCTGCTCAGTTGCCTTGGTGAGTTTGGAAGTTTTCAAGTGAGGTTTATTACACTGTGAGTCTTTCTGTTTTGCTATTGTCACAGGGGCATCCAATTATCTTCCAATTATCTGTGAAAACAGACCCTGGAATTAAAAATGGAAGAATCTGCCAGCATGCTGTTTTATTAAAGTCATTTCTCTTTTTAAAAATCATCATCATTATGGTAGGTGATCCCCTCCGGCACAACAGTTGAAACAATAACAATAATAAAACTTGGAAGACGTCTTGGTAGAGTCATATTGTTATGAATTTGCACCTGTGGAAAGGGGCTCTCAATCATGAATCATCCAACTTAACGGCGAGCCGAGTGGTTAGCCACTGCAGCAGTTAGCATTTCTACATCTGTCCTCATTAGACAGCCTAATTAATCACATTGGCCGCAATGAGATAAATAATGGCTTCCCTTGTTTTTAATTTAGCTGGGAGAAGAGGGGGCACGAACAGCACGGCAGGACATTTTGCATTTACTTAAGTGGAACACCTGTATGCCATCAGACAAATGCCAGACAATTTCACTGACTATTGGTGTGCATCAGTGTGTGTTAGTGTGTGTGTGTGTGTGTGTGTGTGTATGTGTGACAATATAGCGGTGTCTTTTTTCATGGATGTCTGACCAGATACGTGCCTGGTGTTGGCATATCTCTCTTTCTCTCTCTCTCTCTCTCTCTCTCTCTGTGTGCATGTGTGTGTGTGTGTGAGACAGAGAGAGAAAGAGAGAGAGAGAGAAGAGTGACAGGGTCTTTGTAAAGGGATGTTTGACCAGATGTGTGTCTGGTGTTGTTGGTATCCGTGAGTGTGTGTGGATGTGGATGTGTGTGTATATGTGGATGTGTATATGTGTGTGTGAGTGTGTGTGTGTGTGTGTCATGACTACACTTTGCAGCACACACGCTGACACACTGTAGTGCATTATGCATTCCTGGCCTGCACTGAAATTCCCCTTCAATAAACATGTCTGCTAAACACATGACTGCAAAATGAATTACACAACCAACGCACAACCATAAAGCAACCCACCGCTCATGCATATGCAACCACGACCACATTAGCGTAGCGTGTGGCTAAACAGTTAAAAAAAACCAGAAACATCTTGGCTTCTCACTTAACATGCTTAATGGTCACACATTCAGGGTGCCCTCTCAGCAGCTCCGAGTCGCTGTTTGCCCACAAGAGCGGCTTACCAAACAGCCAGAGTGATTTTCTTTCCTCCGCACGCGCGCTCCCCGGGGTACGCAACTCAAATGTCACCAGCCAATTTGAATATAAAGTCGCGCGTCGTGGCTCCAGGGCCGCTTACGCTACCGCGCCGCCGCGGCCCTCGGTTCCGCCGGGTTCTTCTCCCGGGTTCTCCTAAGTGTTGCCGGGGTCTTGCGGAGATGAGGCCTTAACATGAACTGTGCGTGTGTGTGTGTGTGTGTGTGTGTGTGTGTGTGTGTGTGTGTGAACCGAGTGGAGCGTTTGCAGCGGGGAGCTTAAGAGCTCGGCTCGCCCCTGCGCTAGTGGCCTCGGCGAAGGTGAACTTTTCACTCGTGGTGATTTCACCATCACAAGGCATCGCTCCTGATCCCCACACACACTTTATTCCCTCCCTCTCTCCCTCCCTTTTTCTCTCTTCCTCTCTCTATCCCCGTCTCCCTCCTTCCCTCTCTCTCCATCTCTCCCCTGCCCTGCTCTCTCATTAGCTTACCCTCTCTCTCCCTCTCTCGCTCGCTCTCCCCTCCTTCTCCTTCTTGCTCTCTCCTTCCTTTTCCCTCTCTCTCTCTCCCTCCCTCCTGCTCTCTTTCTTGTTTACGTTCTACTCTCTCACTCTCTCCCTCGGTGACTCTTACACTTCTCGCCTTTTATTTCCGCTCGGCTTGGCAACCAAAGGGCTGTGCAGTTCTGCCAGTCTTGTTCATCACTGGGGCACCACAGAGGATTATTCTTTACCAGTGCAAGTAATGGAGAGGCATGACTGGGTGCAGGGGTTAAGACATGTTGGCCTTCCTTAACAAACCCAGTTCAGGTTGTTTTTTTTGTTTATATTTTTGAGGATTAGGCTTGAATTTGAGTT
>NC_085012.1:26043710-26048710 GCF_963854185.1 Sardina pilchardus
GTGTGTGTGTGTGTGTGTGTCTGACCTCGCCAATTGAATGAAATGAATAAAAGATTGAGGATAAAAAGATGGAGCCGATATGAATTCATAGAAGCGTGCAAGCTGATGAGATCACAGCGCAATTTATTATGTATCAGCTGCAGCTGTGAAATGAACTTGGTCAAGAATTTCAATTACACCACCGGAAATCTGATCCACCAAAATACACCATGCGAAAGGAGAAAAAAATATCCTCCCAATTTGTGAGAAAGTGTGAGAAGAAGTTGCGTGTGGCTTGCTTCACTCGAATGCAGAAAGTGATTTTTCCCTCTCGACTCTTTCTGGTAGTACAGCTCTGATAATTACTGACTGCCTGTTTGCATATGTTCTCGTTGAGACCAGAATGGCTTATGACAATATAATTTGGTCCAGTAATGCCATTCTTCAACCCGCCACAGTTCTGCTCCAAGTTATTACGGTACCAATATCGGGCCGGGAGTTTTTAAGAGGCTTATTACGGCCGTCATAAAAGAAAACCTCCAGATGTCCTTCCATTTTGGCTTTTTCACCCGCTGTGAGTGTCAGACGGCTCTGAAGCTCACTGCTTTGCTGGCTGCGGCTCGGAAACGAGTGTGTCAAGCACGGGGAATGATGCAGACAATCTTTCTGCAATTCAACCAAACAAACCCTATAGCAGGGAATGTGCAGAAATACAGACTCACAATGACCACTTGCTGCGGAGTCAGGTATTAAATTTGCTGTTAAGAAAATCTGTCTTTTTTGTCCATGCACTGAGAGGAAGAGAGGTTCGCATCAGACAGTATTTTGATGTTAATGTCTCACTCACTGCACTGAACATCTCTCGACCAGAGAGAAGCACTTGCCTTAACCGCAGCACTTGCGTAAAAGACATTTTCAGAATAATTGGTTTATGGAAGCCTATTTTAAAAAAAAAAAAAATGTGACAAAATATACTTATGAAGCATGTGTCAACAGAAAACCGATCAGAAAGGTCATGTAAATGAGCTAGAGGAGAAGCTTCCTAAACAGGAAATAGAAACATTTTCACGCAGTGCTGTGGAAAATACACAGACGAACACAGAAAGGAGGGTGAGGGGAGATGAGGTGAAGTGAGAATGGACAGCCACGCATTTAAGCTCAGAAGCCCACTTTGTCACATTATTGCAAATAGAAGACTCGCTAGCCACAGCCATTATCCAATTTGAATAATGTGGCCCTGCTTTTTGCTTAAAGGGGACAGAGAGATTGAGAGTGAGAGACAGAGAGAGAGAGAGAGATAGAGAGAGAGAGAAAGCAAGAGAGGGAGATGGATAGACCGAGAGAGAGAGAAAGAGAGAGAGAGATGGATAGACAGAGAGAGACAGAATGAGAGAGGAGGTGAGCGAGTGAGGAGCAGTGTGATAGTTTGTGTGTATGCATGTGTGCACATGTTTGTGTGGGTGAATGTGACAGAGAGAAAGGGAGGGGGAGAGAGAGGGACAGAGAGAGTGTGTGCACCTGTTTATTTGTGTGTGTGTGTGTGTGTGTGTGGGCATGTGTCTATGTGAAGGGTGAGTGTGACAGAGATAGAGAACGAGAAGAATAGGGAGGGAAAGAGCGAGAGAGAGAGAGAGAGAGAGAGAGGAAGAGATGTGAGTAGGATGTGTTAGACACACTGCAGTTGGCACGGTGGAGAGAGGGAGGGAGAGAGAGAGAGAGAGAGAGGGAGAGAGAGAGAGAGTCTGGCAGCCGCCACTGTCCGACAGCTTTTCTTTAATGCTCTCTCGCTGGGCTCCACAGACAGCGTTTAGAGACGGGGCCCTCCCCAGTAGCCCGGGGCCACACAGAGACCGTCAGCTGCATTACGGGGGCCCACTGTGCCAACAGATGTTACCTGCAAGTGCCCCGAATGGAGCTCGCATCACATGATTGGTTAATGTTTCTCTGACCTGTGTGTGTGTGTGTGTGTGTGTGTGTGTGTGTGTGTGTGTGTGTGTGTGTGTGTATGTGTATGTATGTACAGTAGGGGGCAGCAAGGACAGACTGACCTGAAAGGTATTACTGCTGGCATGACTATGGTGAACAAAGGTGTGTGTGTGTGTGTGTGTGTGTGTGTGTAAAACAGCAGGTCCAGACTGTGAACATATATCTGGAGAGGGTGTCCTACCAGAACAAAGAAACCATCAGTGTGTGTGTGTGTGTGTGTGTGTGTGTGTGTGTGTGTGTGTGTGTGTGTGTGTGTGTGTGTGTGTGTGTGTAGGACACATACAGTAAGGTGCTAATAGGTACAGGCCTTGCAGTGTGAAAAAATGACTGGCGTTAACACACTAATGCAAAAATTCAGTCATTCCTGAGAGAGAGAGAGAGAGAGAGAGAGAGAGAGAGAGAGAGAGAGAGAGTGGAGGCTGAGGATGGTTGGAATTGAAGTCTGCTGCATCAGTCTAAGTCCAAGCGCCAGAGAAGTGCACTTGCTGCTAAGATACGCCAAGCAGAAGTGGAGTGATTTCAGAGGGTGTCTGGGCCTTCAGCCATGCCACAGGACCACAGAACACGATGCCATGTCCATTAGGGGTCAGTCTTCAGGTCACTCTTCTTTTTACTTTACTTTTACTTTCTCTCTGTCTGTCTGTCTGCCTATCTGTCTGCCTGTCAAATTCAAATTCAAATTCAAATAGCTTTATTGGCATGAATGTAAAATTTTACAATGTTGCCAAAGCAGTAATTGCATCAAATAATTAGACATTAATTATAACAACAATTAATTATAGCAACAATTGACATGGACTATGGAGAATACTAATAATAAAATAAATAAAAAAAAATGATAATAATAATAATAATTATAAAAGAACATTAGGACATCCTCACTCATACACACACACACGCACACACACACGCACAAGCACACACATAATGATAATAATAGTAATGATAATAATAATAATAATAATAAAAAAAATAAAATAAAAAAATAAAAAAAAAAAACTTAGTGGCTTGCCCAGTGGCTGTCTCTTGCTTTATGGCATTCTGTCACATATCGTGCCGCTAGTGGTAGTAATGTTGTGTATTCTCCTAATATGTATTTAATTTTGATGTCGTTATTTAAATTTCTGAAATGTGGGATTAGTTTTTCAAATTTTGGGAAATATATTAATCTAATGTTTTCTAAATGTTTACAATATAAAAGAAAATGTTTTTCATTTTCAATTTCTTGTGTGCAGCATGTGCATACCCTCTCCTCTTTTGGTTGCCATGTCTGTTTGTGGCGACCTCTTTCTATGGCTAGTGTGTGGTCACTGAGTCTGTACCTAGTGACTGGTTTTCGGATCTGGGGGTCTTTTACAATGTATAAATATTCAGCTATTTCATAATCTCTTTCTAATGATTGGTATATTTCCATATGTCTCTGTCTCTCTCTCTGTCAATATCCACTTATTACGTATCCAGTTATTACTACAACCTACCAACACTCTTTCCTTGCTGTGAGTAAAGTAAACTGACAGGTACAGTACAGTAGTCAGGTGTTTGTCAGTTTACAGTCACAGTGAGGAAAATCACACATTTTGTATCCATAGAAACATACAGTATGTTCATTCAACTTAAGCAAGCCACCTTAAAAGCCATACATCTTGACGATTAGGAATAAATCTGACTGACATATCGAGTTCGTCACACAAATATAAGCAGACACTAAAACGGTCGTCATGCTATTTTTGTATGCGTGCCATCAACGAACAGAAGATCAAAGGGTAGAAAGTCTTTTGGCAGAATAAAGACTTTATAAAGGTTATGCAGTCTCTCCAAATATTCTGTCTTTGCACGCCCTGGCTTTGACATACAGAGGAGAATTGAATGCCTTGATACCGCTCTTTATGTGAAGGCCAGGCAAAAGGATATAAAAAAAAGATTATCCCTGAGTGAAGAAAAGGGTAGAGTGAATCCAACAAAAGCAGCCGCCAAAGGCGAATATCACAAAACACGACACAAAGACGTCAAACATGGCCTGGCCGACTGAAAGCGTCAGTCAGAGGGAAGTAATCGCGTTATTAAGGCTGTCGAACGTGATAGCCGAGGACCCTGGGACAGATCCAGGCCATCTGCGGGCCGGATTTGGCGACCACGCCGCCCCACCGTGGGAAAGATGAGCTGGCGGCAAATGTGATCACGCCCATGCCAGGAGCAGGAGCTGAGACCAGATGTGTTTAGAATTAGAATCACTTTACTGACCAAGCATGTTTCTCCACACACACACACACACACACACACACACACACACACACACAAGGCCCATGTTCATCTGAGGGAAGAATGTAACCTGTTCATCTCACAGTTACTGTGCTGCATTACAGCCAATGGGCTAAATAGTGTCTGTGGCTCCCAAACAGCTCAAGTCTTCCTGCCTATGCAGTAACATACTGTACAGTGTTCTCAAGGCAAACAAATAAAAAATAAAAACTAACAAAAACTAACAAAAAAGGCAAGGCAAGATTTATCTTTGCTCCAGTGCCTGCCATTTCTCCATTCTGAATAAAAATAGCTGCAAACACCACAAAGACAGAAAGTCATATCATATGCAGAGTCACAAAATGGATTCTGAATAGCAAATTTTGCTAACACCACTAAAACAGAAAATCACAAATCATATCATATGCACAAATACAATTTGGGCTCCGGGCGGTCTCACACATTGGCCTACTGAAACTTTTTTACGAGACAGAATATATTCCTGGGCTTGGGGAGCTCAGTGTCAAATCTGCCTGAGCTCTCCGGAAACCGCCGGACTCACCTGAGACTCGCATCATGGCGTCTGAGTTCGGGCGAGGTGTACGACTACCTGACATCCTCTACCTGAGATGCGGCTCATTTCCTGACACCTTGTTCCCTGTCTTCCTCGGCTCCTCGGTAGCGAGGTGTCTTCAGGTGAGCTCCCAGAAGCCCCCCTGCCTGCTATGCACTGACCCCAGCGTTAACCCCCGACTCCCCAAGTCCCTCGCTGGCTAGAGGAGTCATATACTGTATAC
>NC_085012.1:26053710-26056210 GCF_963854185.1 Sardina pilchardus
GTGTGTGTGTGTGTGTGTGTGTGTGTGTGTGTGTGTGTGTGTGTGTGCGTGTGTGCGTGTGTGTGTGCGTGTGTGCGTGTCAGGGAGAGATTGAGAATGACCACAGAGATGAAAGAGAGAAATTGTGAGAGTGAGAGAGACATAGATAGAGAGGGAAAAAATGGAGACCGAGATTGCGTGAGAGGGTGATAGAGAAAGACAGAGAGAGACATAGAGAGAAAGAGAGAGAGAGAAAGAGAAAGAGATAGAGCTCACAGCACAGACAGATGAGGTTTAAAATTAGAAATCAGAAATTCAATCCGAGACTCTTCTGGTATTTCTCAGCAGCAGATTTGGATTAATTATGGCCAGTCTGGAGTGGATCGATAGAGGCTTGATCTCCAGCCACATGCTCAACACTCTGGCCACAGGGAGAGAAGGAAAAAAAGAAATGAGGGGGGGGGGAGAGAGAGAGGGGGGGGAGTAGAGGTTTAACATACATTTATTGAATCAAAGAGAGGAAGAGGTGGAGAGAGAAAAAAGGGAAATGTAGTAAGAGAATGGTGGGGTGACAGGAGAGAAAGGGATGGAGGTAGAGGGGAAGAGGAAGAAGGAAGAAAGGAGAGGGAGAGAGATAGAGATTGAGGGAAGGAAGAGAGGAGAGGGAGAGAGGTGAAAGGGAGAAAGAGAGGAAGGAGAGAGAGAGTGAACATTGAGCTAGGGAGAGAGGGAGAAAAAGATTGAAGAGAGAGAGAGATTCATTTACTGAAGCAAAGGAAAAAGGAGGCTATGAGAAAGTGGGAGATGAGGGAGAGTCCAAGAGATGAAGGCAGCAGAGGGGAAGAGGTGGAAGGGAAAGGAGTGAGAGAGAGAGGAGAGGGGGGGAGAGGAGGAGAAAGAGAGGAGAGAGAGGGAGATATGAGGAGAGAGAGGAGAGGGGGGGGAGGAGGAGAAATAGAGGAGAGAGAGGGAGATATGAGGAGAGAGAGGAGAGGGGGGGAGGAGGAGAAAGAGAGGAGAGAGAGGGAGATATGAGTAGAGAGAGAGAGGAGAGAGGGGGAGAGGAGGAGAAAGAGAGGAGAGAGAGGGAGGTGGATGTTGTATGGAGTATGAAGGAGCCCATCGATCAGCCAGAGAGCCATCTGTGGGGCCAAATGACTGAACATGATGATCTAGAGCTCAGGGCAGACTGCTGCCACCACCGCCTGCTGCCTCCACCCACTCAGCCCACCCCACCCCACCCCACCCCACACAGACATGCCACCACCCGCACCCTTCTCATGCCACAGCCTCGCCACCACCCATACCATGCCAGGCCAGCCAACACACCCCTCTCACATTGCACCATCACCACCACCTGTGTAGCATTCTATCAACATCCCCACCCCTCCACACACACACACTCCACACCACACCATCTCCCTCAACTCTCCCAGGCCATTTTAGAGAGCCATCGCCAACACCATTTTCTAACTTTGTGCCATCGCACTGATCACTTTCATAAAACATGCCCTTCTGTATTGAATATACTGTATGCCAGCCCCTGTAACCACTCATGCCACCTCGTGTGATGGGCAGCAATCCTTTGGGACGACATCAGTCTGTGTAGCCTTCTGCCACGTGTCATTGTCTGTGTCCACTCATCAGACTGCCCTATCTATCGTCTGCAGCCGTGCCAACCGTTTGACATGCTGAGAGGGAAGCTGCCTTCAACAATTAATCAGCAAAAGAAGCTGCCTCTCTCTCACCAACACTAACACACACACACGCACACACACGCACACACACTAAAGCATAGTCTCTTTCTTCCTTTTTGTTGTTTCTTTGACAGTTTTTTTCACCTTGGATTGCTTACAGTGTGTGTGTGTGTGTGTGTGTGTGTGTGTATACAATATGCATGTGTGTGTGTGTGTGTGTGTGTGCGTGCGCACACCTTTATAGTGCATGCTGCTCGAAAGACATATTGCCGTCAGTCTTCCTATTATGTCTTTGGAGGCCAGAGAGTAAAAATCGATGCCTTTGAATGCGCGAGAAGCAGCAGAGTTTCTACATGATATCTCTTGTCAAAGTTCCTGCAATAAGCCTACTTGACTGCAAGCCAAGTAAAAGTATTTTGCTGTATCCAGCCCCACAAGGTAAACACTATTCATGCATGTCTATGAAATATGTCATCATTCTCAGCATATATCTGCTCAGAAAAATGACTCACTCTAACAGAGAGATCTTTTTAAGCTTGAGTTCAACTTTTCAGGAAGTCAGAGACTGTCCCCTTGCCAAGACCTGACACCTATCTTTTCTCCTCTCTCAGAAATAAGAGATCACTGAATAAAAAAAAAAAAAAAACGGTTACCTGGACATGGGTCGTACTCCGGAAGGTACAACGGCCAGCATGTGCTCCCTACCTCCCACTCACTCTCTCTCTCACTCTTTCTCTCTCTCTCTCTCTCACAGTCTCTCTATCCCTTCCTCGTTCTCTAGCATCCCTCCATCGTACGCTGCGTCCGTGTCGGAGGCATTCCGT
>NC_085012.1:26061210-26191210 GCF_963854185.1 Sardina pilchardus
CAGTTTATGTGATATAAAACAATCAGTCTGGAGCAAGATAAAAGTGTGAACAACACAATACTAATTCTAGCCAACCTGACCAATAACAGGCTAAAGCTAACGCCAGCGCTATCACAGCCGTGTAATAGGACTGGGTCTCTCCCGGCCATAAATTCACTGACGCTCACAAACATTTGTTTTGATGGATTAAGGGAAGAGAGGCCCTCGGTCTCAGCTCTTTCTCTACGAGCGAGGGATCGGAGAGATCGGGTGGGGGGGGGAGGCTGTGGAGGGATAATACTGAAGACTCTGAAAAGCTGAAAGGTCAGCTGAAACAATGGAGAAAACAAGAGATTTGTCAAGCGACGAGTGGAGTGAAGGCATCTTTTCCATTTTTTTCCCCCCTCCCACCCCCTTCCTCCCTGCTTTCCTGCACAGAGACGGTGCGCTGTGATGTAAAATTCATGGAGCCTCACTGACAGAGAGAGCGAGAAAGATGGAGAGTGCCCATCACGTCACATCTCAAGCACAGGCACGGGGAAACAAACAGGCATCACAACTCCTCCATTTTAATCCTCCCTGTTGCACTGCAGTCACTACGGCCGGCGGCCATTTATTTGAAAGCATAATTGTTTAATTTCTCTGGAGCTGTATGGATATCCATCAACCTCTTATTGGCCTTACAGAAACAATTGGATTTCACATCTCCCTTCAAAAGGGCGAGGTGTTTCACAGTGGAGAGAATACGGTAGTCTGCTGTTTCCATGGCTTCCACACCTACTGCCTATCATGCCAACCTTTCCAGCTCACAAACTGTACCTCTCTCTTTCATCAACTGCACATACAGTATGTAGGCTAAACCTCAGCATCCTAGTAGTGCCTTCATATTGCCTGGCCCTCAGGAATCCAAAAGTGCAGGTGTGCTTGTAACTACAGCACATCTTTGATGTCATGTGTGTATCTATCACTTGTTTATCTATTGTGTACAACTGGTAGAATTGTCAATCTAACAAACTATCTTGACTTGACCACACACTTCCCTCACAGGATGGACTGCTCTCAGAGCAAGACAGCGGTGTAGAAGTCAGGTTCGTTCAGGCTATAGGACGGCGAACATATGCTACCTGACACGGAGTAACCGCTGACGCGGACCCTGACTGCCCGTGAGCACCTGAGACGGCATGTCCCATACATCCAGTGACAGAGTGACAGAGTGACACCTGGTCGCACGCATCACCTCGGCCACAGCCCTGTCTGCAGAGCCGTGCTGTCACATGACATTAGCAGCTTGTTTACGCCTCGCTTCCTCCTCTCTTCAGAAACGCTCACCAGTCGTCTGCTTACTGGCCGGGACATTTTCTTTCTGCTTTGCACTCTCCGGCCATCCGAGGTGCGATTGTTCCTCAAAGAGCCTCGGTAACCAGGTTGACTCTATCTATCTGGCTTCAGATTCTCCATCAGTTTCTCCCCTCATTGATCTGAACTACAATGAAAAATCGCCCAGGCGTAAAAGCGTGTGCTAGCGTGAGGGATGGTTAGTCTGGGAGGCTTCTTTCGGGTTTTTTGTGTGTGTGCGGCAGTGAATGAAATGTCATGTTTACGGTGTGACGCTGACAGTCTGTGACACAGCGCTTACCCCCGCTGCTCCACGCCCGCTCATCATCATGGCTGGATGATGCCACTGTATGTTCTCATCTCAATGTGCCACAAATCTCCCGGAGCTCGGGGGCAAGGATTGGATTCGTTCCACTCCACCCCGGCCCTCTCGATGCCGCGCCCCGGGAAAAAAATGGCAGACTAATCGGCCATTTGAGCGCATTGTTTTTCCTGATTCCTATTTCAGGGCTGTCGTCAGATTGGCACCGACCAGGAGAAGCGACTAACCCGGCGTGGAAGGCAGAGCGAGTCTCTACGACGTGCGTGACGCTAATTCACCCTCGCTAGGCCCGAGGCTGACTGCTTTATGCACAATTGGCGTCCTCATGTGTTTTTACAGTAGACAAAGAGAACCGCTGTAGCGACCGCACTGACAAATCACTTTCATTCGACAGAGCAGCTGGCACCTTGAATCAAAACGAAGGTAAACGTGCGGGGGGAAGTCACATGAAGACTGCAGTAAATACCTATGAATATTTTGTGGCTGCTTCTCGGCTGCGCACAACAAAAGTGTGGTTGAGTGTTCATGTATTTGTGTGTGTGCGTTTATGTGTGTGTGTGTGTGAGTGTGAGTGTGAGTGTGTATGTGTGTGTGTGTGTGTGTGGGGGGGGGGGGCGTTTTACAGTGAATGTGCTGTGTCAGTTTCTCTACTGTGGTGATTTAATCTGTTTGGATCACAGCAAAAAAAAAAAAAAAAAAAAAAAACTGTCTGGAATTTCATTATGCAAATAGGTCTGTTTCTCACACAGCAAATGTCAATGGGTAGGTGAACATTACTATAAACCCTCACACAAACAAACATTGATTTATTCAAGCAGCTATTTACTGCTTGGTTAATTTTCTGTGTGTGTGTACATCCTCAATTGCCTATAATCAAGAGGTAAACTGTTGTTAAAATGTAACGCAATAGCAAGGAAGACGATGCAGAATTAAATAGCTTGTAAAGCAAAACGTGAACTTTTAAATTGACATTTCTCATCGTAGTTCTTTGTCACTGCCTATAATGATAAAACTGCTATTTGGCATAGCAATAGCAAGCAATAAACAACATTAGAAATGTGACAAATGGATGCAACTACTTAGACTCACTTTATCAATAAGGCCATTGTTTAGTTGAGAGCTATATTGGGTTTGTTGTTGTTGTTTCCCCTTCTGTATGTAAACAGAAGTTCAGAGTCACACACAAAGAGTGTACTTCCACAATCAAGTATGAAAGCAGTGATATCAGAAGCTTGTAATGAAATTTTGCAAGCAGATGCAAGAAATAAAAGAAGAAGTATGAGAGGAAGTCAATCCTACACCCCTCGATCATTTTTATCGTTTACTATTCTTATTCTTGATTGTTTTGCAGTTATTTCACAGTCATATTAACATTTATTATTTGACCAATTTTGATTGCTATTATTTTACTTTCATTCATATTTTAATAGCTCCCTTTATCAACTCTCCTCCGAGGGGGGACCGTATTAACTCCCCACCGGTCCGGTGTCGTCTCGGCTCCTCATAAAACAACATGCTCCAGGGATGGCTCGCTCTTTGGCACCTCTCATAAAAGCCATCTTGGCTGGCTGTGGGTTGACTTCCCTCTTTAACACACCCTACCTGCATTCAGCCTAATTGTTATCATTACCGCACGCATGCGGGGAGCCGCAGAATAATGGCCCTCTGCTGCACTGTAATACATCTCTGTGGAAGTTCAAAGAGAAAAGGGCTTTAAAGGGGAGCATCAAAGGTTTTTTTTATCCCTGAATTCTCCGTTGTACACAGGCAATGATGGGAGTAAGACATACAGTATAAGGCCAAAGGGGGGTGGGGGAGTATGCCAGATACCAACTCTGCATTCCAATATAGGATAATGAGGAAAATAAAAATGCCATTTGTCACCAAACGGCCGGCGTTCATGTTCAGTGTTCAAACATGAATGAAGATGTGCTTGTCCTTTCATAACTGGTGTCAAGCCCTCAGACCGTTTGGCTTTGAAACAGAATCCCAGCCATCAAAACAATGTTTGCTCTGTCTGAAAAGAATCTTACCATTGCCTGCGTCAAGGTCAACACGAGTCGTTCAACTGTTTAGTCAGATGGGGCTCTGCTCGCTCTCTGATCCGCCGCTCTGCCGCTGCGTAGCATTTAGCATTTCCACGTTCTCACCAGCGACCGCAATTATAAAAGGCTCTCGCTCTCTCTCCCCGGTGCTCCCGTCATGGGGCCCCCATGGCTGCGGCTCTGAGCTGGGCATCAGTGGGGGGAAGACCCATCGGTGGTGCTTTCATCCCGCGGTCAAAGAGATGGATGCTTTTGAAGTGTGGCCAGTGCCCTGGCCAGGGGAAAACACTGCTCCTTGTGTGAACGACACGTCCCTGAGTAAAAAGCAGGACGCCGCAGTGGTGCCGAGGAGATAGCTGCGGGGGATTAAGACCCAATCTTAATCAATAGCGCCGGACGCCGCAGATAGTATGGAGATAAAGATTGTGATAAGAGGAGAGGGAGAGAGAGAGAGAGAGAGAGAGAGAGAGAGAGAGAGAGAGAGAGAGAGAGAGAGATTAAGGAAAGCTATGATTAAGGAGAGAAAATGTGTGCTTTAAAAGGGAGAGATTAAAGCTATGACGCTCGTCCTTTCTTATGGCGGATTCCTATAGCTCCAGAATAATAAAAAGTGATCTAGAGCAACGTATACATGCTCCCAGCGCCTGGCGCGGGTAATAATGGCATTTCACAGCATGTACAGTAGGGAACAGATGGAGCATAGGCAGACCCAAAAGACTGCAAATCTAAAGTGGAAAAGGAATGGAAATGTGTCTCTTTTATCTTTAAAAGCACACACATCTAAAGACATGTTAAACTAGGCTGCCACCAGTGGTGGGGTAGTGGTCCAACATTACAGCAGTGTGTGTGTGTGCACGTGCTTTCAGCCATCATAGCATAGGCCTACCTGCAACAATACAATAGTGTGTATTTATTTATGTGTGTGTGTGCGTGTTTGCGTGTATGTTCAGAGAACATAGGCCAACCTCCAACATTAGCCTACAGTCGTGTGTGTGTGTGTGTTTGAATGTGTGAAGCTCATAATCTGTGGGAGTGCTGATTACCTGAGTATTTGGACAATCACTAGCAGCTCCTTAGACTCTCTCCCGCTCCTCTTTTGTATCTTTCCCTCATCTCTCTCTCTCTCTCTCTCTCTCTCTCTCTCTCTCTCTCTCTCTCTCTCTCAATTCAATTCAATTTAAAGGTAGCTTTATAGGCATGACTCATCAAAGCAGTGTTGCCAAAGCAGACATAGCAATACAAACAGATACAATATCTGTTTGGAAACAATCAACACATAAAAAATAAGAAATAAAAGAAAAAATAAAATTACTAAATACTACTATATGGTTTATAAATGAAAGGAAACTTATGCAATACTGTATAGAAGGAAACTTATTATGAATACAATAATATAAGTATATGTACCGTATATACATCAAATATTGTCAATATGCACTCACTTCCTCATTTTGTGACACTCTAACAAGTATTGTGCCGCCAGGTGTATACAATTTGTTTGTTCTCTCTCTCTCTCTCTCTCTCTCTCTCTCTCTCTCTCTCTCTCTCTCTCTCTCTCTCTCTCAAACATCTCCCTCCTCCTGCATGGGAGGTTGGGTAAGGGGCTGGGACAGGGGACAGTGAGCATGAATATGAAGCAGTCTGTGTCTAAGATGAAGTAACACAGATTTGTCATCTGACATCCTCGGCCCAAACAGTCAGCACTTTACCCTCTGATGGAGGACGCTGTCAGATTCCAACACCCTCCCAACAAACACACACACACACACACACACACACACACACACACACACACACACACACACACACACACACACACACACACACACACACACACACACACAGGGAATCTTCATCCTCTCTATAGAGTTGTATATCAGTCAGGCTGCCATGACGACTGCAACACCTCCAGGCCACATCAACTGCATTCCACACACTGACACATATCGACTGAAGAATTACACGCCTTTGAATTTTTGAAGGTAGCTTTGACTGGATTTATACAGGCCAATATCCCAAAGATCAGGGACCTTAACTTCCATCGTTTTTATTCTCCTGTTTATAACTGCATTTAGAGGTGGAGCCGCTCACTCATAAAGTATAACGTGATTAAACGCTTTAATTATAACAATGCACGGTAAGGTTCTACTTTAATTGCCTTTTTGATAAAGTTCACTGTCAACTGATCCAACTTTTTTTACTCAGGCTTTTAAGTTGCCTGTTTCTGAGTGGGTGGAACAAGAATAAAAGCGTAACGGCAGAGACACTGTGTCTTCCCTCCATTACTTAGGACTTGGGAGTAAGCTACTCTCACTTGGGCAGAGGCATTAGGGTGCCTTTCATGTTGTTCTTTTTGCCTTTGGACCTGAGAGCAGCCTAATCACCAGAGGCTAGCAGCCGTGCCAACCCGACGGGGGGGCAGGGCACCACAACGAGGCACTCTTCAGAGATGCAAAGCTGACGTGAGAAGATACAAAATGCTGTATTCAAAACGGCGGCGCTTTTCACGGGCGAGGAATTCGATATTCCCTTTTATCGCCGAGCTCCAATTTTTTAAGTGGAGACAAAACAAGTGGCGAATAAACAGCTCGGGTGCCAACTCCACGGTGAGATAAGATGACACAATTCAGTGAGGAGCGCGAGAGAGAGAGCTCTTTGAAGCAGGTGCAGAAGCATCAGATGCAAGCTCTCTCTCTCTCTCGCTCTCTCTCTTGCTCTCTCTTTCTCTCTCTCTGTTGCCATCAGATGCAAGCTCTCTCTCTCTCTCTCCATCCTCTCTCTCACTCTGTCTTTCTCCTCCTCTCTCTTTCCTCTTTAAAAGAACATAGTTCAGGGAGAACAGTGAAAAGATCATGCAGATGACAAGGGTGAGAAAAAAAATCTCCAATTTCTGCAGCAGCCATGCACGCGCCCCTTGAGCTTCCCTCCTCCAAAGGCTTCTGAGATGAATCTTTGTGGCTTTACCGCTCAAAGCCACCAGTTATCACTTAGGACCTGCCTTGGATTTGGAGATGGTGAGAGATTGTGTGTGTGTGTGTGTGTGTGTGTGTGTGTGTGTGTGTGTGTGTAGGTGTAAATGTTGGATGCAGTTGAATGTATGGCTCTGAAAGGGGAATTTATACATATGGATACTTGAGAAGGTTCACAGCATTTCATATGAGAGACACACAATGGCCACATGACTGAGCATACAGTAGCTACAGACTTAGACCCAGCGCAGCAAGGAAACGCAGTCACAAAGCTGCACTGAGCCACAGATTAACCATAAAACAACAAACCTTCAAACAAACTTCAGCAGCTATCTGACACACTCCTACTGGCTGTCTGATATGCCACACTAATGAGTCTCATCTAAAGGTTGTGTAATCCATGAGACAATAATAAGTGCTAAGCCTTCAATACAATTCTTAGTTCGTTAGTACGTTCTTTTTCTTCTTAAGTTTCTTTACAAAAATAAGTCATCAGTATTGACAGCTAGAGCGGTGCATCAGTTAACATTAACAAACCTTTAAATCTATCAGTAAACAATGTGTTTAAAACAACTAATTAAGTATTTATAAAGTACTGAGGTACTTTAAGCATGAAGTTAATGCTTTGTCAATATTTACTACTCCATGTACTGTAACATAGATTAATGCTTCCATTATACGCATATTTCCTGTAGGATGAAACAGAAGGCAAAGCACTACACAGTAGAGCTAATGGACTCCATTACTGTTATTACACAAAAGCAGCAATATTGCTCATTTCCCACTAAGCCTAGTCTGTAATCCTCATCAGAGCTGTTCCCCTCACTTGGACACGGTGGTGATGTTCACTATTCAGTGACGTTTGTTCAAATCACCAACACCGACACAAGGAACACCTTCACACCGGCCATCTGAGCGCCATTCTTTAGGCAGGCTTGGTTGATGTGTTGAACAGGCATCTCTTCAGGAGCACATAAATACATTTCCTTGAGGAACACATGAATGTACTGTTCATGTTTTTATTCAGACACATTTGTGTATTCAACATACAGCCAGCACTGCCAAGGGCAACATGCAATGAATGCACATTCAGACACGTACATTCATTTAATTCAGAGTGTGCCAAAGCAAGGCCAAGATGAAGAGCTGCCATTGCACTGAACAGAAAAGTAGCAGGCCCCACTCTACCACCCACAGCCCTTCACAAAGATATATAGAGCAGCCTTGTACATATGCATTCATGGAATATCAAATAGGTCTGTATTGATTCCAAGGCATTTCAGGGCTTTGCTACCACTTAGCAAGAGAGAGACAAAAGGTCCTATAATGTGCATTACGGGGTGCTGCATTGTTTAAGGGACAATTAAGATCAATATAGGGAGATTCCAATGAATTCAAGGACTTCCTGTTTTCTAAGAGATAGATGTGCTATTCCATATGAATCTATCCACAATATTCACTATGTATATGTACTGTACACAGCTTTTTGCTTGCTCATGCAGACAAATATAGTCAGCAAATGCCAGCGCAGTGATACAGCATTTATTTTGCAACAGCGGCTGGTCGGCTTCCAACTGTCTAGCGAAGGAAAACTACCAGCCCAATAAATCCAGGGCTATGGCGGGCCCTGCAGCCGCCACACCGCAGGACTGGCCATTGGTTCTGGGGCCTTAAATCTGCGGCTGGCCATATCTGCCACGCAACACGAGGAGAAATGTCCGCGGATCAATTTGGGACTAACAAATCAGATGTGGGCACATTAGTCTGGTAAGTCACGCTGGAGAGAGAAACCCGTAGAGGGGCAGCGAAAGGGAAAAAAACACACAGCCTGCTCACTCAAGGCAGCAGCTCCCTCAATTAGATACATACACAAACACGCAGACACACGGATAAACACACACACACATACACACACTGACAGACACACACACACAGGCAGACAGACACACAAACAGACCCATTCTCAGACAAAAATGGAGAAACACACACACACACACACACACACACACACACACACACACACACACACACACACACACACACACGCACACACGCACGCACAGAAACACACTGACAGACACACACACAACCAGACCCATTCTCAGACACACACAGAGAAACACACACACACACACACACACACACAGACACACACACACACACACACACACACACACAGCTGTGGGAGTATGGCTCAGTGGCTTGTCCCCAAGGGGAGAGGACAAAGCAGCAGGGCAGCAGCAGAGAGAGATGCTGACTCTAGCCTGCCTCCACCCAGGCTCTCTTATCAAGGCACGACTCCCACTGAACCATGGATCAGCTATGGTACTATACGCCAGCCAGCGCTGCACACTGCTCCTCTTGCATTAGGGATCTGGGAGCTGAGGTTTCAACTTTCAGGGCATAACATGGACGCTCATCAATGTCAGTTCACATAATGTAACCTAGGAACAAATCCGATCAATCAAGACATTTGTACTTGACATCACTTATCATGGTAAGACATAACCATCATTTCATATGGTTTCCCATGTGTTCTGATATTTTAAGAAAAAAGGAGAGTATAAACATGCGCTCTGGAAATCTTTTTTAGCTGGTGTTGCTACTCTCCAGTAAAGCAGTTAAATAACCTTGGGGTGCACACTCTGACGTTACGTAACTGCTATTTGAGGAGCCCATAGTATGGCACTTCCCTGACTGTGCTCTATCTTACGCTTCAGGATTACAGTCAGTCAGTAAGTCCAGGACCTCCTGCGGTCCGGCTCTGGGCAGCGTGCGGGTCCACGCTCACGTGACTCCCGCTCCACAGCTGGGGTCTCGGCCCTGTTTAGCATAACATTGATTACCGTGGATCTGTTTATCGGCCTTAATTGTTCGTTTAAACATGCGGACGGCGGTGTTAATTGCGGAATGGAGTTAATAATCACTCGCTGTCGAGTCGACTGACGGGCCAGATTAGATCAGGCCGCCGGTGATGACGGGCTCTGGCTCTCCGCACCTCGCACTGCTGACTGGAGCGGCTTCTGCCGTCTCCAAATCATATAGGGGACATGAAGGACAGTCAGGACTTAGTCAGAAGGAACGAGGGACGCTGCGGCACAAGTGTCTACAATGCTGGTTCTAACGACAGCGTGCGACTGACCCCGTCTCTCTCTCTCTCTCTCTCACTTGCTTCCTGTCAATCGTCATGGTCCTATCTAAATAAAGGCAATAAAGGCACATTCTTTAAAACAGAAGGGAGAATGCCCAAGTGCATCAGGAAAGCATATTGATACATAATACTGAACGTATGGAGTAGAGTGCATACAGTTGTGGAAGTACATATTGTATATGGTGATCCCTGTCTTGTGATTCCTCCTGACACAGCAACGGCGCTGTGAGATACTGAGGTGTAACTTAGCTCCATAAAGGTGTAGGTGATCGATATTTAGCAAACACATTTATCCAAAGTGACACAGACTAGCTACAGCGCGCTCAGAAATCCAATCTGGGCTGTGGATGGGCTGGCAGCAGTGCTACCGCTGTTCCCACTGTGCCTCTGGAAGGGGTTCACAGGGGAGGGCAGAGCACATTAGAGGAGTGCTTATGGTTGACAGAGCCATATATAGAGGGAGTTTGGCCAACTAGGGCATCGAATGAGCGCCATGCCGGGGACCAATATTTCTCTGTAAGGGCCTTTTATATATAGACAAATGTTGTTGATAACATGTATATGCCTGTTAATGGTGATACATAAGCGGTTTATTTCAACATGGCATATTCGGCCCATAGGGTTACTCTTTACAGTCAGATGTTGGTATCCAGCATGGCACCAGTTGGCCAGTCTCTCTCTACATACAGCTCTGATGGTTGAGCTTCAGACTGGTCATCTCTCTGGGCCATCGCCAGGTAATGGACATCATCACACTAGCAACCTCCACACAGTGTCTCCACCAAGAGGACTCGGGAAGTGTTGTCTCTTGCAGTACAAAAACTTACTTTCTGCAAAAACTATAATGCATCTAAACGGCTGTTTTTGTTCAATATAGCATCATGAACTTGAACCACAAAGGTCTCAGCACTGATGTCAACATCAATTCACAGCAGAGCTTTGTATAATAAGTGAGGCAATTTGGTCCTGTCGTACACCTAAGTGAATCCAGGTCCCTGACAGAGAGTTCCTCTCTACAACAGAGGCATTTAACCTCTGGATGCCATTTGCAAAGTTTGTTGAGATTTGTTGATGGGTGCCCTGCAGCGGGTCACAGTAACTGACTCATTTTCATAACACCAGCTGGGATATCAAATATTTATGGACGGGAAATGCCCTAACATTACAGGAATGGGAATATGAGTTTTCACTGATATATAATATTGTGTCAGGGACTGAATTGAATTAAAATAAATCAACTTCTCCTTGTTTGTTTGCATGCCCTGATATTGAAAATGCACATTACTGCACTGGCAGGAAAATTACCACGACAGCAACGAGCCCATTAGTGAAGGCTCACCGCTCATCTCGAATCGGTGCAAGGCATGCTGGGAAGCTGATGTGATGAATATGCCGGAGTTGATGATAAATAGCTTGCAGTGGGAGCTTGGAATGAAGAGGGTTCCTGGCTTAATGAGACTAATATTAGGAGCAACGACATTTGGAGCCTCGAAAATTAACGGGTGGTCCATGCATGAGGCATCCAAACCAAGCAGCTGAGGAGCGTCTGGCCTCAGGATATAGCCGGTGGATAGCCAAAATAGGAACCCAATGACTATTATAGCAAATGGTCATTAACTATTTAAAATATTGAATCGCTGGAACGAGGCTCAGCTGTAGACAATACAAATAATTATAATTAAAAAAAACAAGAGACCATTGGGTTAAGCTGTGAGAGATGGTAACACTAGTAAGCTATAACAAAAAAAGAAAATATTTGGGAATCCATGGACACAGGGTAAACCTTCTGTAAGATTGACAGGCTCGCTTGATTCATGATGACCGAGTCTTTTCATTCGATTTGCTCATTAAATTTTCACACATCAACCTTGGAGAAGAAAACCCGCTTCTATTGTGTCATTACAGTATAATGTAAAGGTTCTCTGTTGCAGGACTGGCTGATGGGCTCATTTTGAAAGCAATATTAGCACGCCTCCATCCGTCCAAATTGGTCCCGGGCCCCAGGGAGGGCCCTGCATATTGGTTGCTTATCAGCTTTTTGCTACTGAGAAGGGCAATTAGCTCACTACTCTCTTCAGAGAGATGAAATTTTGCCGTGGGTGCCTCCCCACCAATCAGCCTGAATCAATACCTCGGTAAAGCACCACGGAGATGAGGATCCCCTGTATTATGAGTCGCAAGAGCTTTGGGTGCCAATTTGTGACACTCATGATTGCCCAGCTAAGCTTTTCAAAAAAAGTCTATTACCAAAGCTCTGCTCGATACATAGCCAAATGCTGCTGACTAGTGTTGCCAATACACCAGAAAAGATTTGGGAGGGACTGTAAAAAAACTGTTTTGTATTGACACCATAAAGAATATGTCACACATTCTGTGACAGACTGTGATTTGGTTAAGACCGGGAATCGTCACTATTTACAAGACTGAAACTAGATTCCTTTTAAAATAAGTTCCCATCGTGCACCAAATATCAACAGGAACTCAACAAAGCTTGAATGAACGATCCATCCTACTCCATCCATCCTACTCGTTTCAGTTACATTTCTGTGCTTCTGCATTGTTGCGTGTGTGACATCCTCTCAATCTGCTATGGATATAACAACATTAAATTAGCTCACACTTTGCACATACATGCATGAGCTGGCGAAGGGAAAGTATATGAGACATGTCCATCCCCTCAGAGAGTTCTTTTTTTAGTTGATGAAGCTGGATCGTGATGACATTTTACTTCCTGATTACACAGATATTTACTGTAGGTAGAAGCATATTATTCTTTTATGATAATTTAGTCCTTTCATTTGATCCAACTCTGCTTTAGTTTCTAACTTAAAACAAATTAACTTAGATAGATAGATAGATAGATAGATAGATAGATAGATACATAGATAGACAGACAGACAGATGCATAGATGCAAAACACAGTGCAAAACACAATCTATATTCATATCTAAGACCTAAAGAAATAACATAACGAACAGGTTGCTGTGCGATTGCTATTCTGAGAGAAGTCTCTAACCTTTGCTTTGCTCTGAATACACCCGAAGAGACTGGAGTGCATCATTATACGTGATAACTCACCGCGGTTCGAAAGTGCCAAGTGGCCTGATAATAGACAGCAAGCACCCTTGAACCTGATGGAAAAAATGTATGAGATCTGTAAAGTCGTGCCGCTCTCAGGTGGAGTCGATCCATCACACTGTTATTTTGTAGCACATCAAATAACAAGGAGAACAAGAACCCTCTGAGCAGTACTTGAGAACATTAGGAGGAACACACACATACGTACGCACACACACGCACAAACACACAGCACACACGCGCACACACACACACACAAAGGCAAAGCATCTGGATGTTTTTGAAAGGTCCATTTCACAGATGCACTGAAGCAATTTCACTCGGCAATCATAAGTTCACAAGTCACCGCGTATTGCTTATAGGACTCATATCTTCAGCGCTATTCCAGCGTTTATGGCATGTGGAGCACAAAGCGTTCAGTGTTTTCAGTCCTCTGACACAATCATATTTTACCACATGTAAAACTCATCACCGGTGCCATTTTATCTTGTCATTTGATAGTCTACTGTTTCCACTTCACACTTAGAAAAGACCAGCAGACACAGCGCGGAGGCCTATTGGACGACGGAGTAAGTGCTATTGTCCACAGCCCTGAAAATCCAGCCATAACTGGAGGGGCTTTTGGTAGAAAACGCAAACAAGCCTTTTTAACAATATACCCTGAAGGCCTCTGGCATTTGAAACAGACTGTGAGGAAAATCGTGTCTTCTAAGTTCGACGGCGTCGCACATCGGAGAGGCGCTGTGTTTAATTGAGAAAATGCAGCTCTGCTCCACATTTGGCATTCCTGAGACCACTAGACGCCTCAGAGGGCTTAGCCGTGAATGAAGACCGAACGCACACAAGGATGACATGGACTGCCTATAAAACACAGTGGGCATAAAATCCGAGCAAACTAATTGATCCAGATGGGAATAAGAAAAGTACTTATGGGAGCAGTGGCACAATGAGCAGCTGTCATGGCTTTTTTCCCTCCTTCAAACGAAATCATTCATCCATGAGCACAGCCAAAAATATATGATTGACATCACCGTATTACTTCTCATTTTTCAAACTCCCATTTGAAATAACAAATTAGTCAAAACATCAAACTATGCCAGGGCAGGGACTGGGGATGTTACCCATGGAATGTGCTAGAATTCGGAGGGTGCTGGGCTCTGTATATCTATAATACCATTAACTGAATCTTATAGCGTAGGTCACGCCTTTTAATGGGTGCTTAGTGGTTTGGCCTAAAGGGTTCTTCACTGGGGGCATGGATGGAGTAAAGGGAGCAGAGCCAATGAGCTCCAGCAGACTCAACCTGGAGACATGAGCGTGAAGCTAAAGCAGGAGGTCCCACCGCTACTGCTGCTCTGGGAGAACAGCTCCTAGATCCTGAGGGCATCTTTAACCTTGATTTACCGCGCAAATTAAGTGTGTATAAAGACATCAAGGCGCTCTTGGCATAATATCAGTGCCTGCATCTGCACTGGGGAAGGACTCACTTTCTATCTGTGTCAAAAGATACATCTCACCACTGCATATACACACACACACACGCACACATAGCTATGTGTGTGACCGTGAGTCATTTTTTATGCACACAATTGTCATGAACTATAATGAATGACCTCTAAATAAATGCAGCAAATATTCATCTTCTGATCCTTGAGCACCTTATATAGTCATGTGCTTTTGCAAGATTATTCAAATGTACTTCTTCAGATGCTTGGCAGAAGCAATTCACTGTTAGGCTTGTCTCTCTAGAGATAATCACGTACAGGCAGATGCGATCATTTTGCATAATGATGATAAACTACCCATGCAAAATCAACTGAAGAGGAAGACAGGGATGAGGAAAGGAAGAGGAATCGGAGGGGAAGGGAGGGGGGACACAGACTTTTCCTGAAGGAAATGAAGCGTACTACGCAGAAACTCTTCTCACTCCGAGCAGCGCTACGGATTCGGCACCAGCGCAGCGTATGGATCAATACTGAGAGGCAGCTTGAGCGGGAGTTTGGGGAGAACATGCCTCTCTCCAGGCCACGCAAAGCACCATATGAATAAACCCCCTTTGCCGTCTCCCTCCATCCCTCCATCCCTCCCTACATCCCTCCCTCCCTCTCTCCCTCCTTCCTTCCCTCTCTCTCGGTCTGACCCAAACATTTGGCTTCACTCGTAAACAAACTCGGGTTGACATGCCTAATTAATCAGTGTTCTCCATGTGCCCACTGGGCTCTGTCTCAGTGAAGAAGGGCAAAACATCACCGTGGAAACAGTGCCAAACCACCCAACTATCTCATGATCTCAATCGCAGTATCCTTCGTATCAAGTCAGACATACCAAGCGGTATATAACCATACATCGTAATTAGACAAGCAACTCTCCATGTCATACCACATATGCATTCTGACTTTGACTTTCACATGACCTTCAGCACCATATGGCTTCCACGAGCACACTTGATTCCATACATTCCTGCCTCAGGAGTGGCCGGGCGGGCGGGCGGACGCCTGTTGTGTTTGTTGTGCGTGGCGAGCGAGTGGGCTAATGTGTGTTTGCTATGCTAGGCTGCGCTGCACTCATCAGGTGAGGTGGAGCGCTGGCGACGTGTTTGCTATGCAAGGCACTGGCTGGCGCCCCTGACTCTTGCTGGCATTAGCAGTCAGGGTCCATGAGAGGCAAAGGGGCCGGCCTGGCTCATTAGCAGGTGGGGCGCGCATGCACCCGTCCGCTTCTGATGCGAAGGCACGCCTGGGGGTTTGGGCCGTGCGGCGTGCAAACGTAATGAAACATCAGGAATCACAGACACCTGAGAGAGGGATGAGCTGCCATCAGCACCTGATTGGAGCGACGTGATGGAGAATTTAAAGATCACATGACCCACAATGTTCCACTGCGGGGGAGAGCAAGAGAGAGAGATAGAGAGAGAGAGAGAGAGAGAGAGAGAGAGGCCTCGTTTGGTCCAGAAGTAAGGCTTATTCAGATGTACTGTACCTAGTGCCTATAGTGTTTGTATGTGTATGTGTATGTGTGTGTGTGTGTGTGTGTGTGTGTGTGTGTGTGTATGTGCATGTGTACAGTATGTGTATGTGTGAATGTATGACTGTGTGTGTGTGTGTGTGTGTGTGTGTGTGTGTGCTTGCGTGTGAGTGTGTGTTTTACTGAATTGCTACAGTAGCTATCCTCTGTCTTCAGCCAGTGGCCCAACTATTTTACAAAAACCATCAGTCATCTGTCAGGCTGAACGTTTGTCTACAAGCTCCTGTAAGTAAAGGTGGTGGGTGTGGTAAGAGTGTCCAGAGGGGTATAAACATGCACACACACAGACACACACACACTCACACACACTCACACACACACACACGCACACGCACACACACTCTAATAGCATAGCTGTTTATTGCTAGACAGAACAGGAGGGGGAAGTTTTCAAGGTCTGAATGATTAAAACTGGAGCAAACCCTCTGTGACACATTATTACCCATGGTGCCCGGCATGATGTAGTGCTGGTCACAGATTGTACATATTGATTTCACGCCCCATTACACCACCTGTTTAAGGACGCCATTGTTCTTCCTCCGCGCACTCTCCGGCTCATGAGTGGCCAGGTATCATTCCAAGCAGAGCCAGACAAAGGAGAGGAGAAACAACAGGCACATTAATGTGGCCAGTGTCATGGCCGCCCCACCAACACACCCACAGGCGCCACCCTTGGCCAAGTTGTAAACTCGGAAACATTCATTAACAGTGTGTGTGACTAAGGCCTGACTCGGCCGATAACGGCAGTCCAATAACTTTACTGTAAATGGGAAATCAGCAAGCAACACTCACAAGAATAAAGAGCACTTAAACGGCTCGTACAGATAGCAGAAGACTAAAAGGTAGACCTGTGCTCTGTTATTGCACCTGTGGGAGCTCACAGCACCAACATTATGGGTTTGATGCTCTTGCTTTGAATGAAACTATCTACTGACCACGCTGTAAACTAGGGGTGTGCATCTTTATCACTGAGGCGATACGATACACATCTCGATACACTGCCAGCGATACGATACATTAAAGATTAATATGAAACAACCTTCGATAAGATACGACACGATTCTCCCACCTACTGCGATACAGTGCGATTTGATTTGTCACAATGCGATACAGTGCAATAAGATGCGATGCAAAAAAACATTATGCCAGCAGGGCATGAAAAAAGGTTGGGATTCACAATGCCCTAAGCGAGTTGCTTTTTGGTTCATCAATTTGGAGATGACAACAGAACTAGTTTCCCAGTGGTAAATGTCCGCCTTGGCTCTAAATATGGTTACATAAAGGGATATAGTCTTGTAATAAGATTGATTTCTAACTTGGGAATCGTACAGTATATCAATGATACATGATACGATTATACAATGGTACAAGAATTTAGAGTTGATTAGTTGATGATGATCTTGTTGGTCACAATTGACTCCAGCCCATCAAAAGGAGGCAGAGAGAACATAAGAGAAGACTCTCCACATCAGAAACAATGAACATCACAGAGCGATCTCATGAATGCTTCATGCCCTTGTCAGGGCCGGGCGCTGCTCATCCACACATATATGTTTCATGTGCTCTTAACATGCACTCCTACTTGAAATGAGAGACGGGGGCCATATTTCACATCCTAGTTCAAGTCCTCATTCCAGCTCGATCCAAAAATAAAGCAGCACAACAAAAGGTCAGGGAATAATGTGCACACTGAAATGGCATGCCAAACGTAGCCGTGTGCTGGGGGTTGCACTCACTGGGTTACGCATGAAAAATTACCATGACAGATTTGTGTGGCTTGTAGGAAACTTCCGAAGGAGCAGGAACAACCTTAAAGAAAACCTCTTTCACTCATTTCTAGGGCTGCAACTAACAATTATTTTCAGTCAATTATAATGATCTTGTCTATACTTGACGATAAATATTTTGTTTACTGAAAGAAGAGTAAGAAAATATTAAAGTTCAAGGAGCTGCAATCCGATAATTTTGAGGTATTTTCATTAAAAATGACACACTTCTTGCCAAAATCGACAAGACAAATAATCAGTTACTTGTTGCAGCCCCCTCATTTCCATCCCAAAAAAAACTCACAACTTTAAGATGTGGGCTTGCAGTCCTTGAGTGACAGTAGATATTTAGCATTTAGTGTTTTTTGCTTTTTGTTTTTGTGTCGTGTTTGTGTGTGTATGTGTATGTGTATGTGTATGTGTATGTGTGTGTGTGTGTGTGTGTGTGTGTGTGTGTGTGTGTGTGTGTGTGTGTGTGTGTGTGTGTGTGTGTGTGTGTGTGTGTGTGTGTGTGTGTGTGTGTGTGTGTGTGTGTGTGTGTGTACACGTGTTGGAGTGATGGAATTTCTCCACCACCCCCACCCTCCCCAGGGGACGCCGATCCACCTGGTGGCCCAGCAGGTACTCATGTTAGCCAGCCCACTCCAGAGAGCAGCCCTGCTACCTGCACAAACCTCCAGCTGGAACATACAACCCCAAACCGCTCTCTCCAGAGAGCTCTCCTGGTACATGCAAGAACCGCCTGCCTGAACACACCCTGCCTGCACACTGAGGGCAAACCTGCTACACCCACAAATGCTTTATATGCTAAAACTCCAGCTAATGCTCAAATGCTCACAGCCAGTCCTAGTCTATTTACATATTAAAACCTATTCATAAAAAAAAGAAACTAATAAAAATGGAATTATTTTATGTTGGAAAACATGACTTTATTACTTTTACTCAAAATGTCCATATCTCCCTTGTCGAAACATTTATTGAGATTCTAGTATCAAGAAACTTGTGTGCTCCAAAAGCTTGTAAAGGACATACAGTAAGTTCATAACTATTCATGCCACCATCATCTCTCAACAGGGGCCCAGTCCCTATGCTCATCCCTATACATGAGTCACCTTTTGACCTCTCTATCTCTCTCTCTTTCCATCCCTCTCTCTCTCTCTTTCCATCTCTCTCTCTCTCTCTCAGATACTGTACACTTCATCTCTTGTTCTCTCTCCATCTCTTTCTCTGTCTCTGATGTTCTGCACACTATCAAGCACAGCAGCAGCAGCAGGCTTGCTTTTCAGCCCGTGATTAAGAAGTGAAAAAAAAAGGCAAATCACTTAAAAGAATTAATGAAACGATTCCACACGAACAGTGGGCGTCACACGAACACCCCGGCCTGCTTGTGAAGGATGGTGGTGGCAGCTGGGGTTGGGAGGCTGAGGGTGGTGGTGGTGGTGGTGGTGGTGGTGGGGACAGGGTAGGGTGTAATCCGATCTACCAAGCTGGAGCGTGTGCCATATTGACAAAAGGCCGCTGTGCAGGCCCCATGCTGGGTCTGTTTACCAACCCACACTGTCTCTTTTCTTAGGGGCCTCCCCAGCCGCACAGGGGAATCCCTGCCATATGACAGGCAGGGAGCGGACAACATTCACACACACACACACACACACACACACACACACACACACACACACACACACACACACACATACACACACATACACACACACACACTAATACACACAAATGGGAGGAAAAAGCTTAACTTTAGGAGCGCCAGTGAGGAAGCGCGGACTGAAAGAAAAGTGTGAAATAAGGGTGAAATTGACATCACAGACACACAAAGGAAATGTAAGGATTTATATCACAGACACACAAAGGAAATGTAAGGATTTTTAAAGAAGATTCAAAGAAATGCAAAGGATTAAAGAAGTGTGAGGGGTTAGGGTTTTAGTGGGGGGGATTTAGGGAAGTGAGAAAACAAATGGACTAAGAGTGTGACAAAGCCCTGATAGATGGTGACAAAGCCCTGGCTGAAGGATGTAGGCTACTCTAGCGGGAGACTGCAGTAGACTGGACCAGAGTAGCCAGAGTATCTTAACGCTAGCACTGCTACATGTGCTACCATCAGAATGATGCAGCGGCAGATGCCAGGTAGTGGCGTGTGTGTGTGTGTGTGTGTGTGTGTGTGTGTGTGTGTGTGTGTGTGTGTGTGTGCGTGTGCATGCATGATTTCCTCTGATAGCCTAGCTTAATATATATATGTGTGTGTGTGTGTGTGTGTGTGTGTGTGTGTGTGTGTGTGTGTGTGTGTGTGTGTGTTTTCTGGGCACAGATGGATCTTCCAGGATTAAGCCTTGAGAGCCAGTCAATGAGATCTCTGGTTACAGGGCGAGTAGTCGTTATCAGTCTCCAGGCCTTCCCTTCCCACCCTGTCTCTGACCCAGTGAGAGTGGAAGTGCTCAAATCACATGATGAGCAGCCTACCTGTCCACACACACCTCATCATCACCCCCACTCACACACCTCCCACACATATCAGCCCGTTAACATGCACCTCTACACTGGACCAGTCCACAGTGGCCTGAAAAGAAAGAAGGCCATAAAAAAATGAAAAATAAAGCGAAAGACAGAAAATACAAAAAGGAATGAAGGAAATATATGCATTATGCATACTGATGTACTGTACTGAATGCAATGCATTGTAGCATGAGTTAAGAAATAAAGTACTTAGGAATAGGACTTGTAAGGTACTTAGAATTAGGAATGTTCAACTACTACTAAACATGAATCACTATCACCAGTTATATTCACCCTTGTCACCAATCATATCTTTAGGATAAAAACACTGACGTTTTTGGCTATTTACATAGCAGATTATAACATGTTCAAAGATGGCTAACGACTCTAATGAATGCAAATGTGATGCATGAATATGTAATGTGGTTTTGGAAATCCTCACTCATTTAAACAGTGGATAATCTTCAACAATACTTTTGCACTTCTTTTCAAATAACTATAATTGAGTTAGTAAAATTCCCTTTTCCCCAAATTGTGAAATTTAGCTGAAGTAATTACCAACATGCACAGAGACCGAGAGAGGGGGAGAGAGAGAGAACGAGAGAGAGAGAGAACGAGAAATAGAGAGAGAGAGCTGTTTGATCCGCTCTGATCACCAAGGTCTCGGTTCTGTTGTTTGATCTCAGTTATTGTTTTTGTCTTTTTACTGGTGGACTGGAACAGTGTTAAATTTCCTCAAAGACTATTTTTCTTCCATGGCACTATGATTTATCCCTATTTGTTTGGCAGCGCAAACTCACAACTGGGAAATAAAAAGGCCCACTCTACTCTCGGCACACTGCTGCTCGGCTCTGCTCTGCTCTGCTCCGCTCTCCGTGTTTACTGCGGAGCTTGACCGAGCAGCGCGAGAGGGAGGCACGTAATAAACCACGGCCCATACATACTATAAAAGAATCACAAACACTTCACGAATACGCAATAAACACCATAAACCAAAAGTACTCCCTGACGGGCGATATAAATCAGTTTCATTTATGCTGCAACACAAACATGTTCTTGAGGACAAGCATTCATGAAAAGATCACCTACAACTCCCACATGTGCCCTTTACTTAGTCCCTAACTTCCTCATATCCTTCCTGGTCAAACCCAGATTGATATGCTGTGACTATATGGAGCAGGGTTACATTAGATTAGAGGCTACAGACGCCTTTGAATTGACTGTTATATCTAAACGTGCCGATGTGTTTATATTACTGAGACATTACAATGTGGCTATATCTATGCAATAAAAGAGGGAGTCATTGGAGTCGAGTCGTGTAGGAAGCAACATGCTAGTAATACGGAGTCTGTTGTCTGTTATTTCCCCTGAGTCTTCCACAAGTACTAAGTGTGAACAGTGTGTGTTAAACACAACCTGCCTGAGACCCTGAGGCAAGATTTCTAGCTGTTACAGTATACAGTGTAAAATATATCACTGCTGTGACAGTCAGATGCCGAGTTGGAATCATATAGCTTATATGTGACAGGAAGAGAGAGACAGACAGAAACTGAGTGAGTGAGTGAGAGAGAGAGAGAGAGAGAGAGAGAGAGAGAGAGAGAGATGTGTGGGTGGTTGTGTGCAACTGCTGATATGGGCAAAGTTTAGCAATGTGAATTCAATTCTACACTCAAAAATAACTTGTTCACTTTTTAAACTTTGAACATCTTTTTCAATAATAGCAGCATTTCACATGTCCTTTTTCTTCATATACCCAGTGTCCCAGAGAGGATTGATACATTTGCAAGTCATGAAAAACAATAAAGGTTGTCAAGCTGACATTCAAACAGCAGAATATCAATAAACCTGACAGAGAAAGAAAAATCCACCTGATTCCGAATGAAACACAAGGATGGTCCCTGGGGAGAGGCTTCTGTTAAGAAAGTAGCCTGGGATGATTCATATCTCAGACTGCTGAAAGCTGAATTTATATGTATTGGACAGTTGGACTAATTAGATAAAGTATCTTAGATAAAGTAATTAATCTGACCAGATCTATGTGGGGCATTTCATTAAAAAACTAGAAAAGCACTCAGAGAGCGCATCAAGTGAAAAAATAACCGCTTCCTGGATCCAGACGGTGATACGGATCACTCCCAAAATGTCATTGTTTCTTCCTTGGGTCATTTCAGACCTTCCCTGAAGACAGACAGACAAACAGACATACAGACAGACAGACAGACAGACAGACAGACAGACAAACAAACCTTTGTTGGCAGAGGTCATTAGACACCTTTGAACCAATCAAAAGCAAGTATTTTTCATGAGCAATGTATGTACAGACATATGGCATAGTTAAAGGTATTTCTAATGCACTACAACAAAAGCCATAGAATGCAGTCCAGCAATACATCACAGAAAGTGCACCCACGGCCAGTGTATGAATACTGTATAAATTAACCTTTTCCAGGTGCAGATGCATTGTGCATACATGCATCTAAAGAGACTGCCCTGATGCTTTTATATGAGCCCCTTTTGTCCTGTGAATACTGCACTACTCACTTGTATAAACCAAGAAGTATGCTGCCACATACACACATGCACCATGACGAAACCTGTGTGAAAGTCTCTGAAAAAAGTGTTATCCTTCATTGTAGACATGAATTATCACATTTATCACGCTTCAATCCTCATTAAAAGAAGCGGCTAAAAGTAACATGTTTCACGGAGGAAGACAGTCAAAAGTCTGTTCTCACACGACAGAGTGAAAAAAGGCCCTTTTCAAAACAGATGTCCAGATGTGTCTGAATAATGTCCTGATAATTTGCTCTTCTTGTGAAACGGCCTTTAAGTGGGCCGCGTCTTTTTTTTTTTCAGTTCACTTTCTGCGCCTGTCAGAATCTAGGACCCGTGCAATTGTTATATTTCCCTAAGCACTGAACTGAGCCCATTTTGTTAGGGAAGCCACGACACTGACAAACGACTCCTGGCAGTTCCCATTTGGTGAACAGATATCGGAGGCCGATCATGGGCCTGGGCCATTTGCAGACTGGACAGACCACTAATGCCTGTCTTCAAAGGGGGTCCATGAGGAGACAGAACGGCAGAAAGAGAAAAGCAGAGAAAGAGAGAGAGAGAATTAAAGAGAGCGAGAGAGAAAGAGGGAGGGAGAGAGGGAGAGAGGGAGGCAGGGGTAGAGGTAGAGACCGTGATGTACACAGTATACTTAAAGCATATCCTCAGTAATATACGTTTACCGGAAGGGTGATATTAGAAACAGCGAAGTGAATGAAATCAAATGAAAGGATAATCTGTTATGCAACCTCTCAAAGATCAATACAAGTAAATATTCTTAGAGTTTTCCATCAGTATATGCATATTAAGTACTGTATATGTAAGTACCAAGTATAGGCTAGATATACTTAAACCTTACTGTACTGTATACTTCTCAGTATAAGCCAAATATAATGAATTCTTTGCTAAGGGAAGTGTTCTAGTAGTCAGTGCTCAAACACCAGGTTGTGCGATTGCTATGGCCTCGAGGATGAGCTGTGGTTAGCCAACACTTGCGCCATCCAAACACTAGAACCTTAGAGGAAAACACCATCTACAGACATCTGTATTGTCAAAGATGTGGGCAGGCATGGATTCATAAAAAATAACAATAACAAAAGTAAAGATAAAACTGTAAATATTTTAAAGTGTTTCCCACTTTTATAGGCACTGTGGCTGCATTATGTTGTGCTTCCAAAATCTGTATGCTGAGTTCAACTTAAAGCACAGCTTGGTGAGGCCCAGCATATAGATCCCCAGTGCATTGTTTACGCTAAATAATGTAAAGCACTTCAGCGTAAGCTTTCTTTGAACCTCTGAGATGTTATAAAGATTACTCTGGTGACTCAGAAACAACTAAATCATTACCTCTGCCGAGCAAAATCCCAAAGAAGGAAAATCGCTGGAGGCACTTGTCAGAGAGAATCTCAGGATGTCTGGGCAAACAATCCCCGGGCCCGACCGTGCTGAAACACGGCATTACAGTAATGAAGGAGACGCGGGCTAATAATGTCAGCCTTTTACATGCCACGTGTGGTCATTAGCGGAGCGTCTCGCTGGCCAGGGCCGAGGACGAGGGGGCTAGCTAGGCCGGCCGGGGGTGGGCGGGGGGGAGAGGGAGAGGGAGAGATGCTGGACGGCAAGGTGAGCCCGTCGCCCTAGAGGGGGGCAATCTGTGGAGTGACCATCTGAAATGGATTTTTCACAGCTCCATGTGCGCGTGGAGATGAAGCCAAATGGGCCTCGCCCCCAGAGGAAAAGAGGGAGGGAGAGTTGAAGGAGAAAATGAAGAAAGGTGAGAGAAAGAGACAGAGCGCGAGGAAGATAGAAGAGGAAAAAAGAGAGAGAGAGAGAGAAAGGGAGAGGGAGTGTGAGAGAGGGGAGGGAGGAAAGAGGGGGATAAGAACAGAGACAGAACAGAGGAAGAAAGAGGAAGAGAGAACATGAGAGAGGTAGAGGGGAGAGAAAGAGAGGAAGGTGATGGATGAGTTGCTCTCAACATATAACTCCACTCCAAACTGGAGAAGAGAAGGAGACAGAAAACATCAGGAAAGAGAGAAAGCGAGATTGAGAGAGAAAGAGAAAGAGAGACAGTGTAAAGAGAAAGCTTGCCCTCTCAGCTCACTGGGGATTAGCATGCATTGCCTCACATAAATGTACGCACACTCTCTCTCTCACACACACACACACACACACAACATTGCAGTACAGCAATGTAAAGGGATAATCTACAGTATGTGCCACACGTCACCTGAACATTTTACGGCTCTTTTTACCGGTTGCCACTGGGGCCGGCAGAGCCACAGCTCGGCGATTTAAGGGCCTCCTTTTTTTTACGAGAGCGCCGGCCACACGGAGCTTTCTTTAGCGCGCCTAATGAAACCAATTAGAGGCGAAACCGAGGTGGCGTTAAAGCACAAAAGCCCTCGCTCTCGTCACAGCCGCTCCACGCTGTCATCCCACTCTCAGCACACGTCAGCGATGGCGTCCAACAGGGATTTAGATGAGTGGGGAAGTGTGTGTGTGTGTGTGTGTGGAGAGGGGGGGTGTAGTGTTTGAGGGCAGGAGAGAGGGAGGGAAGGAGTCAGCAAGGCGTCTGTCATGAGGAAAATGGCTGACACGCTGTCGATAAAGAGCAACCCCTGTGGTTAAGACTGAGGCCCCCGCTATATCTGTGCGGGGCAGCAATCACAGAGGTGCATTCATTATCTGTGCAGCCAGAGGAGGCGAAAAAGCGCTGAGTCATCGGCAGACTTATCTAGCCGTCGGGCCAGAGATTAGGGAAGAGGCTGAGTCGTCTCTCCGTCGCCATCCGGAACAGAGAGAAATGCTGGAGATGGAAAGAACATGTAGCAGGAGACATTCCAGAAGGAGGGAGACAAATGCTAAAATAAAACGCTAACCGCTTTTCCGTTGTTCTTGGTAACCGCCTGAGAGGAATGTGTGTACCTGTAGCTGTGAGTCACGTTGTTTGGTAGTGCGTGCGTGTGAATGTGGGTTAGCGTTAGTGCATGTTGTGTGTGTGCACTTGTGCATGAGTCACTTTGTTTGCTAGTTGGTGTAAATGTGGCTTTGTGCATGGTGTGTGTGTGTGTGTGTGTGCTGTGTGTGCACACTGGTGTTTATGAATGTGTGTGCATGTGTCTCTAATATATTATGTGCATCTCTGTGTATGTTGTGTTGTGGACCCACACCATGCATATAAATGTGCGTGCATGTGTGTCTTTGTGTGTATGTGTGTGTGTGTGTACTGTATGTATGTGTTTGCATTTTGTTGACAGTGGAGGTATAAAGAAAGTGTTTTGTCCACTGAACTTGTGAATAGCACTGCTGTGAGCAGGTGGCATGGTATTAGTCACACTAAAGCCCAGCGCTGGAAGAGACCTGCTCCAATTACTACCTATTGGCAAAATGAAATATGCTAAAACGGCCCGAAAGGCTCTTAAATAGCATCCTCGGTGTGAAAAGGGGCCAATTTGTCGTCCTTTCAGTGACCGTGAAGACAGGACACCTCATTACAAGGTCCAAGAATGTGGGTCGCCAATGTTAAATGTGTGGGGGTGGGGGGGTGCAGCACCAAGACAGAGCTCAGTAAGGGCGCGGAACCTCAAAGGATTCACAAAAGATGATCCAACTCAATGGACTGCCACACACACCAGAATACAGAAGCCTTCCCCTTTGCTTAATTCACTGTGCTCCACAACATCTCAATACACACCAAAGCACATTTGCTCACAACTACATGTCTTTCTTTCTTTCCATAGAGGCACTGCAATTCCATGTCCCCTGCCTAACACATACACACACACACATATATATCCACGCACACAGTAACACACAGTAACACACAGTAACACACAGTCACACACAGTCACACACAGTCGCACACAGTCGCACACAGTCGCACACACACACACACACAAGGAGACAGGGGGAGGGCGGCGAGGAGTTAGAAAACGCATGCGAGCCCTTATTTATGCAGTCTATGTGCGAGACACAGACTGTCTGGAGATGACCGAGAGAAGTTTGGGCAGGCTTGGGAGAAAGAAAACAACATGCAATGATTTGGGGCACATCTGAGCCGAACCCAGGCCAAATCTGGCCCAAAGTCTTCCGTCATCTAGGCAATCTGAGACTGTGTAGCCCGCTTGATAAACCCACGAAGTCTCTGTGGGTGGGGTGTACAAAGCCGAGACAAGAGGCACGCCAGTTATTTATTGATGAAGTCAATGCTAAATATTCATTGAGTGAGTGCGCATCTCTCTCTCTCTCTCTCTCTCTCTCTCTCTCTCTGGCAGGGTAGGGATCGACTGCTCTCCCATCTCCCACCCGGTCAAAAAGCGTGGGTGTGTAAAAGAGCTACAATTATGTGTCTGAAACAAGCCATTTGAATATGAATGTCAAGACATCCAACATCTGATGGGTCTAGATCTAGAACAGACCAAATCCAGATTCAGATTCAAATCCATACCAGGACCAGTGGATTCAGATTCAGATTCCACTGTGAATCAGGAGCAGATCCATTCCATATTAGGATTAGATCCACTCCGTGGCGGGCTGCTATCTGTGCAGCACCAGGCCGGAATGCATAATTTCGCAGGATTACTCTTGAAGACTGAGTGGGCTGCCAGCTAATCCCCTTTGATGATTAATGTGAAATTGTCTGCTTCTTCTTTCATGTGACTCAGGCTGAATCTGTTTCACGACAATTTGAGCCCATAATAAGAAAAGGCCGCTTAGACAGTGGCCGATTCAAGCGCGGGCATCTGGCTCTTTTCCGGCTCTGAGCTGGCCCAAGGCTGGCCCAAGGCTCCCCGGGCTGCTGCCCTATAACTCATCCCTGCCTGTGAGAAATGACTGGCATCTAGATGAGATTTCAGAATGAATCAATGGCCTGTTCATGAGAGACTTAATCGATTCCTTCACCCCTCATAGAGGCTGAGGGGAAAAGAAGGGATAAGTGTAGGAATGGAGGAATAGAGAGATGAAGGGATGGAGAGAGGGGAGGGATGGAGAGAGGGAAGGGGGGGAGGTGCCTTCCCCCATCGCTCTCAGTGACAACATTCAATCATTCACTCAGACCCATTCTATTGCTGAGGATGACAATCTAGCATGGGCCAATAAAATAAGGAGGGAAATAAGTATGGATATAATTAATTACCTTAATACAGGTGCTATCGTAATCGCACATTCTAATTCTACATAATTCTATTTCATTATCAGTTGCTCAGGATAAAAGTGTCTACTAAACACATAAACTTAAAGAGGTATGACAAATTGCCACGATGCTTGGAAATTAGCCATCTTAGGGGCATGCACTGCTTACTAATTAAATGACTAGTGGACGCCCACTAAGAGTCTAACTGTGTAACATGTGTGACTGTCTGTGTAGAAAATTATCTGCACTTCAATAATAGTGCGAAGAATAAAATAATAAAATAAAATCCCAGAATTTAAAGGAGAGAATGCTTGTAGGCCTAGACAGACAACCCCCACTGGAAATACTATATGACATCCTTGGTGGAGGTAATGAAACATTTGATACAATTCCAGTCCTCAATATGGCAATATGGACTGGTTTAGTAATATTATTACTGTAAGTGGCCAACATCCCCTCAAGATATAACTGAGCAATAAATAGAGATTATAATGAGAAGCGTTTACATAGTTCCCATCAAAACATACTATCCCTATAGTATACTACTCTATACTATCTCAGCAGTAAACATCAGATCTGCATACATTAAGCAGTGTTTCCCAACATGGCAGTCTTCAAGGACATGTGGGGAAGTGTGTATGTGGGTGGTGTGGGTGGAGGGGGGGGGGGGGGGTGCTGCACATGTGTGAGAGATAACAAGCTGTTCATAATTGGATGCCTGACATATAGAACATACATCTGTGCTCATTACTTGCCAGAGAATGGAAAACACACACAAACACATGCACTTGTGCCCAGCAATATGCACATACAGTACACAGAAACACAGAGAGAGAGAGAGAGAGGAAGAAGACTGAGAATAGAGAGATCGGAGGGGAGCAGAGAGAGCAGGATAGAGAGATGAGAGGAAAAGAGAAGAGATACAGGGTTGCTGCAAACAGATGGGGAACATGCTTGTATTAGGGGGAAGGGACTGTGTGTGTGTGAGTGTGTGTGTGTGTGTGTGTGTGTGTATGTTTATTGTCCGTTGCAGTACCTGCAAAATGTTCCAGTCATCACTGTGTCTGACATGTTTGACACCAAAACCTATTATCAGGCAGCAGACAGCTGGCCCACCGTCACACACCCACACACCCCATCACCAACATGCACACACAGACTTCCACACACCGCGCGGTGACAAGAACAGCCCTATCCCTTATCAACATGCAGGAGTCTTCAGGTCACTTCTGAAATGGAGAATGGAGGGTGATTGGCATTTAGCTGCTGAAAACAACGCCCCCATCATAAACCCACATTCCCTCCCTCACTCTTGTTTTCTATCACTGCATCAATTCATCTCACTCCTCTTGCTATCACTCTCTCTCTCTTTCTCTCGTATCCTTCTCTCATTCCCTTTTCCTTTGTCATTGTTCTCTAACTCTCTCCATCCCTCTCCTTTGTCAGTCTTTCTTTCTCACCAGCACCCGCACCAATCCTGCTATTTTCTCTCTCTCTTCCCTCTGTTTCACCATCTTCTCTCCATCTATACAGTAGCATCTCCATGCAACATCTGCCAGAAGACGAGCGCAACATTCTAGGAGCCGCAGTCTCTCTCTGTCTCCCTATCTATCTTTCTCACACACACACACACACACACCCTTGTTGGTAGCACCTGTGGTGCGGCTCTCTGTTCTTACTGGGTTGCCATGGGGAGGGGGTAAGTCAGACCTGTAAAAGTGTGTGCATGTGTGATACTGTGTGAAGGCCTGTGTGTGTGTGTGTGTGTGTGTGTGTGTGTGTGTGTGTGTGTGTGTGTGTGTGTGTGTGTGTGTGTGTGTGTGTGTGTGTGTGTGTGTGTGTGTGTGAGAGACTGTGTGAAGGCCTGCTGGGCTTCCGGGGGCGAGATCGTTAGACTCCAAAGGACAAAGTGATTAGAGGCACCTGGGCTTTTTGTCTTTCCCCGCCTCATTGTGCTCATCATCGACTGGGGGAGCAGACTTTTACCTTCACTCGACCCTCACATCGCTCTCTGTGTGTGTGTGTGTGTGTGTGTGTGTGTGTGTGTGGGTGTGTGTGTGTGTGTGTGTGTGTGTGAGGGTGTGTGTGTGTGCGCAAATGTTTGTGCATATGTGTGTGAGTATTTGTGTGTTTACCTGTAGCCTATATTTGTTGGTGTGTTGGAAAGTGTGTCTGCGTGTGTGTGTGTGTGTGTGTGTGTGTGTCTGTGCGTACGCAAGTGCCACATTCTTCGCTGAAAAGAATTGCAATTTACAACAGCAGACAGCACACAAAACATGACACAGAATGTTCAAAGTTGTGGATGAAAGAACACAACAGCCACATCGATGTGCCATTATCAGCGGCCATGCTTGTAACATCGTAGCTGTTCGTATTCTATTTGACCACTCTGAGCTCAAAAGAACAGATAAAGCCCCCGGTTTCACATCAGGTCATGGTGGCTCAGAGCTTTAGTCTTGTTCCATGCTTCTGGTTAAGAAGAAATGTGTGTGCATGTTCTTTGTGCTGTGGACACCAGCAGTAGTCTGCTGGTGGGGCGACCAAAAGAGCTTCAAGTTCAACTTTATATGCTTGCCATCTAGTGGCAAGGCCGCTATTTAGCAAAGCTGTGTCTATATAGACTCATCCTCTGTCTTCAGACTACCGGGATCAGATATCAGTGTCTCTATGGCTCACCTGATAGAGCAAACTGCTATCCACTCTAGATAAGAGACACTTCCTGAAATACTAAGTGTGTAAGTGTATGCAACTCCAATTTATCCACACTAATATATTGTATACTATATGTAAATATTCACAGTATTTACTCTAGGGACAACATTGAATAGGTAATGCAATATGTACTGTATATGAGCGTGTGTGTGTGTGTGTGTGTGTGTGTGTGTGTGTGTGTGTGTATATCTTTATTACATTACATAATATGCAATGTATGTTTAATAAAGTATATCCACAAACAGTATAATGCATTTATATTCAGACAATACAGACACAATGTGTGAAGCCATCAATAACAACTCCTCTTTTATGAGTCATTAGGGCTTTCCCTTCCTTGGCAGCTGATTCTGGCGATGCTCAGGGCAAGCACAGCGCCAGATCCGGGCCACGCGCGTTCCTGCGTTTTAAAACCATCTGGGGTTATGGGTTCTCAACAGTGATTCACAGAGCTGGCAATTCCAAATGAAAACATATTTCCAAATGCAAATGAAGTCATTTACTTGAAAGCAGGGAAATGTGTTTAGTCACTGTCTGCTGGCACATGAAAGCCTGCGGAATCAAGTTGTTATCGCTCCAGCAAGTCAAGCCAACGTGTCAAACATGGTGACTCAGAATAGGCACTTTCAGCATCCCAACAACACTCAGTCACATCTATCGTTCACCAGCATATACATACGGTCTTATGCTCCCATCTCTACAGATGTGCTATCAAGAGTAATTAGGGTGCCATAATCATACTGCACCATCTTAATGCCTTGAATGGGTTCTCGGTTGTAGCTTAACACCCATATTCCAATGTGCTTTAAACACACACACCCGCGATATGTTCCACCGAGCAGAATGATGCGCACACACACACACACACACACTGAGATCATGGGTGTGTTCACTGAATGTCACAGACTGCTGTTAATTCAGGTTGAAGGAAGTTCAGGAGTGAGAAAAGACTAATTGTAACTCTTACCAACCTGTACCAATGCACATGATGCGGCTGCAATGCATATGTGTGCGCGACGCGCGCGCACGTGTGTGTGAGGGAGATGCACTGTGTTTAGCTGTGCCACTTTATTATTCCAGTGGCTTCCAGGCTGCCATTAGAGGCACGGCATGTGATCACTGCTGCATCTCCCCCTCTCGCTCGCACGCACGCACGCACGCACGCACGCACGCACGCACGCACACACAACCTTGCTGTCTCTCCAAATCGCCCTTTCTCTCATTATTTCACCCCTCTCTTTCACTCTCTTTCAGTCTTTCTCACGTTTTTTTCTATTTCGTTAGCAAAGTAATTTTTGTAGGATTCTGTTTTTCGAGGACAGTCACTGAAAGGAGCTGTAAATGAGATTTATCTGAAGCTGCTGAAAAGGCAAGCCAGTGGCTGGAACTGAGGTGCTCACTGACATCTTCAGGACATTTCCAAACTAAATTGACATTTGAGAAATTGTGAAACACCGCCATTGTTTTCCTGAAGTGGCATCTCTCTGTGCGTGAATCAATTGCCTGCATTTTGCCTGGTTAGGCTTCTGATCGGTGCCTTGATCAGAAGCCTTGCTTGAAAATGGTGATGTTTTTTTTGTTTGCCGTTTAGGTTCTCTGGCTGGGCATGGTGCGTAGAGCCTGCATCCACTGGACATAAGCACTTGCTAAAGACACCTATTTGCTGCTTTGATGGTGGTTTGTTGGTCGTGTTGTGTAAAGTGAAATAGGTTTGGTTGATTGTCCAATGTCCACAAATACCCTACTACAAGGAACGAGGAATTTAACAAGGAAGAAACTCTCTCCAGAAATTCTCACAAGCCTCTCTCTAATCTAACAACCTCTCTCTCATTTCCACAGTCTGTTTCCCTCATGTACAGTGTGTGTGGGTGGGTGTGTGTGAGTGAGTGAATGAGTGAGTGAGACACATAAGTGTGTTGATTTATCGGCCATACAAATTCCATACAGTGCACATTAACTCATAACACTATTCATTTATGCATGAGATCTCAATTTCATAATACCATCACTATCTCGCTAACTATCCTTAAAATATCCAACCCCCTATAGCTATGTACAGCAGATGTGTGGGGCCGGCGTTCGTGAGTTTTTAAAAGGCTGACATCATCACACTAACAGTCAACAAGGACCTCATTACTGCGAAACTCCAGCTAAATAGTCCGTAAACACTCGCGAAACCAAACAATCAGCACAAAACGCGTGTCAAGCGCGCCACACATTCTGCTTAGTGGAGGCTTTGTCTGTTGCGTTTAAGGGGCTGGAGTCGGCGAACGCGCCACCCCACGAGACATAAAGATGATTTATCGCCGCCCGCGCCGCACCGCTCCGAGCGCCTGCCAAGAGAAGAGAAGTGCGGAGAGAGGGGTGCCGGGTGAGAAAGCAAAACAAAGTAGCCATCACTGCAGCGCGGGGGCTAGCCCTTGTTCCCCACGCAGCCGTCCTGTCCAATCCATCCCCCCACTGTCATACGGAGAAACACCCAGCGGGAGCCCGAGGGGGTGGGCACACTGGGCATCCACAACACAACACAACGCTCCTCCTCTCCTCCGGGCTCTGGTGCTCTTTTTCTTACCCCATTCCGAGTTAGCCTTGAAGTGCTGTCTATAGCTGGAAGGTGCGCTGGCGTTATAGACATGTTAATGCCATGCAAGTCTGATGCTAAGAGGAACAGTGGGTTATGAACACTGCAGTGGGACGGGAAGAGCAAAGCGCTAACAGTGTGAAGATTTGATTGTCAAGGTGCTAATACAGTCACAAAACAGACCAAAACTGTACCATTAACAATAGGCTAACTCTACTGTTAATCTGTTAGTCACTTTTTAGATGTAGGCATCTGATGAGCGAGTGAGCGAATGAATTAATGTGTGAGTGAGTGAGTGAGTGAGTGAATGAATGAATGAATGAATGAATGAATGAGTGAATGTGTGAATGTGTAAATGTGTGAATGAGTGTAAGCTGGGTGGCCTTACTCACTCGTCCTGGCACTTCATGCCAGTGTGCTGCAATAAGCCCCTGTGGTAAACATGTCCTGGGTTTGACTGTCTGCTAATCCGGTGTCAGCATTGTCAGAGATGCAGAGGATCTGCTGGCCAAGCTGCTCATGAAGACCTATAGGGGACCCTCTGGCAAACAACATGTGTATACACAAATAGAGCTAAAAATGACAAACCAGTTACTCTCCATGGATCAGTTACCAGGGGAGAGGAGAGGACAGCAAACTTTTTCTGACTACAACAGAACAAAATTCATAGAGTTCATGGAGTTTTGTCTCTTACTTGCTTGTACGACTCTTCAAAAAGTGAGATATATATAGTGACTAATTCTCAAGAAGTGTTAACAAACTCCCATAAATTGGGTAGAGCTGTACATTTACAGAGCTTCGCCGTTAAATAGTCACCCTTTCAAGAGAATGCCACAGCCAGAGACAGATTGTGGTACAGTACATGAAAGCTGGAATCAAAGCGCGTCAGAACAGCCGATTCCTGAAGAAAGCCCTGCAAAGGATTACAGAAATCACGTCAAGATCAAAGCCAGACTGGAATCCGATCACTGCCCGTTTGTAAGGATGTCTCTCCAGCGCCATCACATTTGCATCGGGGTGTGATATGGTAAACACACACGTCCCGCTACACTGCCCCCACCCCACCGCACCCCCACCCAACCGCACCGCACCCCACCTCTCCTGGCGGGGGGTAAGCAGGGCAGCATGACTTCATCTCTCATTGTCGGGGTGGAGGAAAAAAGGGAAAGTGGTGTTGCCTAACACAGTCAGATGTGGCACACAGACGCCCCCAGAGTCCAAACCCAGAGAGTCGGCTTCAAAGCCAGCGCCGTGCGGGACGGCCATTTCCATATCATCAATATGTATTGATGCCCCTGCCTTCCATCTCTCTCTCTCGCTGACAAACATGCTGACAGTAGCCCATCTAATGTGCTACACCTACTGCAGTTAATACGGCGAGCCTGCAACGGAGCCCTCCTTGGTCATCACCTGCATTCTACATCCTGAACACAGACATCCTCCTTCAAAAGAAAACAAGAGCAGAGACGAGTAGTAGACAAGAGAGGCTTTCTGCATCTGTGAGAGCTGATGTTATTTCCTAGGATGGTATAGAGAGAATGGGTCTTAAGAGTCTGTATACATTACCATTTTGATAGCGACGATGACGATGATGATGATGATGATGATGATGATAGTGGTGATGATGTGGGGGGTACCAGTGGTGGTGATGATTATGATGATGCTAGTGGTTCGCTTATGATGATTGCCCTCCCCATAGCCAACACAATGGCAAACCTATCAGTGGACACCGGGGAACCAACCTCTATCGTTACCCCTCAGTCCCTCTTGCTCCCTCTGTCTCTCTCTATGGTACGCACACACGCACGCACGCGCGCACGCACGCACAACACATACACGCACGCACGCACGCGCACACACACACACACACACACTCTCCCTCTCTCTGATTTCATAGTGTGTCTTTCTCTCTCCATCTCTCTCCTCCACCATCTCTCTTTCCATCCTCTCTCTCTCCATCCTCTCTCTCTCCATCCTCTCTCTCTCCATCCTCTCTCTCTCCATCCTCTCTCCTCCACCCTCTCTGTCTCTGGAGGCAGACTGAGATGAGGCGAAAGCAGGGCGGCACTTTACACATCATCATCAGCCCCCACCCCAGCCCAGCCCACCCCCTCCGTGCCTAAAGAGATTCTCCAGCGCAGCATCCCCGCGTCTCAATGATGGTGCCACGGCGTCTGAGCCTCTGGGCTGTGGAGAATCCTCCGCCGTCCTCGCTCACGCCGCCACGGCAGCGTAATGAGAGCGGGACTCCCAGCGCTCGCCCCTCGCCGCTGAACGCTGAGCGCTCGGCTCGGCGCGACCGAAAGGGTCTGCACGCATTGACCTGGGGAGGTGAGGCAGAAGTAAAATTTCATTTAAAGGCCAACCTCATCTTTTTTCTCTCTCTTTCTCTCTCTCTCTCTCGGCTCACCGCTGACCTTGGGGACGGACAAATGCCTGCGTGTCTGACCCAACGCACAGAAACATCAGGGCACTTCTCCGCGACGCCCAAGGTGACCAGAGCACGCTGGGGCCATTTCAGCAGGCCATTCTGAACGGTGGTCATTTATGTGTACACCAAGGATAACGGCAATATTTGTCTCCATCCGGCTTATGTAACAGTGCACTTAGCTCCCTCTACAGAAAGGATATTACCCTTTAAGAATATCCAAGCCAATTTATGTAGCCACGCAGGCTGTGCACTTACACAGGCAGACTCGGAGTGCACAAGGGTTGACCACGCATGCCTGTATTATTAAGTCAATCTCCTACGCCCACTGTTGCATTGTGGCTTCTGTAAAAACGGATCTGAAAGAGCGTATTTAAAGGCCACCACTGCAGCCACCTGTTCATCCCTCCTCTACTCTAGATGCCAACGAGTAATAAGGTCTTTAGAGACACCGTGTCTTGGACAATGATCCAATTAGAGGTCCCTGATTGCTCATTATCATAGCATTAAGAACCATTGATTAGCACAGATTGTAGCTGGCAGATACTGTATGCACCCCCATATTGTCAGTGCTTTATTAATGAATATCAGAGTGGTTACTGTGGTTACTGAAATAATGGTAGGACTTCATGTTGAGATGGTAAAAGTGTGCTGCTTGACATTTATTATGCTATACTTGATACTGTTTACTAGACACTGCAGAGCCTACTATAGTTTTTAAATTACCCAGCTCAATGGACTATACTGGGTTTATTGGCACTGATACATCTGGACAATCCACTTCAAAAACAGTGGAACAAAAGCCATCAAAGCTGCCCTACAAAGACCATAATTTCCTCTAAAACAAGCATTTTATCGGGCTAAAGGTCAGTGTAACGCCGGGGAGGGCCAGGACAATCTAACACCTGTCACCTTTGGGGTAGTCCCCGTAGGGGCCGAGCGCAGGTGTGCGGGCAGAAGGTGGGTAGAGGGGTGCGGCAGGGTGGCACAGGAGCAGAGTCCAGGCCCTTCTGTAGTGTTGCTAGGGCATTCTGCAGCTCGGAAATGCAGTCATATTAATCACACCCAGAGAGGGAGCCTGGGCCGGCCAGCACAGCACTGCACAGCGCAGCGCAGCGCTCGCCACAGCACTGCTGGATCAGCTGTCTGCATGTTTTTAATGCCTTGGTTATTAAAGTCAGTTCCTGCCGACATTTTAAAGCTCCCTAATATATTTATAAAAGAGCACAGGGAGAGGGAGAGAGAGAGAGAGAGAGAGAGAAGGGGGGAGAGAGAGAGAGAGAGAGAGAGACAGGCTGAGCGAACTATTGGGACTGAGCTTTGAAAAAAAAGTGAATCTGTGTGAGAAATTGGAGACACAGAAGATGTGAAATGCATCTCTGAAAGGTGCTGACATAAGGCTTTGTACCCATTGATCATGTAATCTCTATTTCCAGGCACCATGTAGCCAGAGTGGTTTTGTGTGCTACATGATGTGATTAAGGTCCAGCCAAACAGAGTCACTCAGGAATGGCTAAATCTCAATCTTTATGGCTTCACAGTTCCATGGCTGCCCCTTCATAATTCTCATTCCAGCACAGCTCAGTAGTATGAGTAATTGGTACAACTTTATTTGGATGGTCCATAATGGGCAGTCAATAATCTATTAGGAGTCCTAATACTCAACTAATATTCAACGTGCAATTTCAACTTAGCCTTGAGTGATTAGATAGTGATATTAGGGATAACTTGACAGCTCAAAAGTCCTTTGTACTCAAGGTCAATGGACAGCTCAATGTGACCAGTTTCAGAGTATGTTCAAGTAGTTACAGTAATTATTTGAAGTAATGAAATTATTGTGCTGATGAAATGGTGCGAGTTGGTGTGTGCGTAATGTGTGTGTGTGTGTGGGGGGGGGAGTGGTAATGGGGTATGTAGGGGAGGGGTGTGTACCTGTGTGTGTGTGTGTGTGTCTGTGTGTGAGGGGGGGTATCATGTGTGTTTGGGTGGTATGGTGTAATGATGTGTGAGTGTGTGTGTGTGTGTGTGTGTGTGTGTGTGTGTGTGTGGGGCGGGGGGGTAATGGTGTGTGTGTTGAGGAGTATGTATAAGTGGATTATAATTCCAAGGCCATCAAAGTTAACTGAGACTGAAAAACTAAATATTGTTTCTTCTCACTTTGTGAGGCGTACAGGTCTTCCTTTCGAGGGTGAGTTCTTATCATTAGCTTGTGTCCTTGGTGAGCCTCTCTCCTCAATAATCTGGGCCATCCCAACTTTCACCAGGCTCTGTTCTGGACACAACTAGGGCACGGACATACCAAGCCAGGAAGTGCACCGGTTGTCTTAGCTTCACCTCCCTTAAGCCATTCATTTGAATATCCCAAATTCAGCAAGACTGCTCTTTTCATCAGCCCCTTCGTTTTATGTCTCAATCAGCCCTGAGCTGGAGGCTGTAGGTCCTAATCCAAGTTATATACTACACTTACTTTACGGAGGTCTTTGATGAGGCCTGTGCAAAAACATAATCCGACTACTTAAAAACGCAACCTAAATATTACTATAATTGCCTTAAATGTATTATTGGCCTATTACTTTAATGTTTCATCCACCAGCTTGGGCTGCTACTTGACTTAATTCACCAACAGCATGTCGTCTATGTCGTTTTTTTCCTAAAAAACAACTGCACACACTTCTCTGAAATGAAGCTGTACAAAAGTTCATGTAACACTTCACATTTCCTTGCAGGCAGATTGCCATATTTGATCAAGTGAAAGATGCGGATATATTTCAAAGAGACCTGCAGATGGTCACAGGAAAGCTACATGAAAAGCTATGTACACCCAACTAGAACAGGGGAGAGCTAGCAATCTGCTGTACAAGTATGACCAGATGTGGCTATTAATGAGAATATCACATTTCAACATTATCAGCATACTAAATACAAAATAACTGGGAAAGACATGCTTCAAGATTTGATTCATTCTCCCATAAGTCCTAGTTATACAAAGGGACATGGTGACAAATGGGTATATATTATAAGCTCTTTGAAAACGTCCAGGATTGGTCACTGAAAGCACACAGGACTGTCCTCATGAACTCATATTGCCTTTAATCTTGTCCTCCGCTGCTATAACAGCCTGACACTCGTATTAAAATGACAAATGTGCCCAGATACCCTCCGTGACCTGCGAGCCACCTCACACCACACAACAGCACACACACACACACACACACACACAGCACTGTCTGCACACCAAGCTCTACAGCATCTCCCTCGCTGTGTGGAAGGCACAAAGGTAGATTTTGTTCCTGTGTGGCGCCCCGCCCGTGTCTTTTTCGCCGACTTGATAAAGGAGAGTGTGACAGGAAGATAAGGCCTTAATGTACCTGCTCTTTGACTGAGGCCAAGATGGCGGAGGTGGTCTCTTTCTCAGAGCCGTCGCCGTTGGAGGCGGACAGAACGGGGTTCGGTGGGGCGGGCTTTTCAGCGTCGGATGGCTGCTCGGGAACTGGCATTACTCCTGCAACCACAGTAAACCAGGGCAAATGCTGTCACAACAACAACAACTATTACAATTACTATTACAACAGTAACAACAACAATGAACAACTGTGACAACTACAGGCTGACAGGCATTACTCCTGAAGCCAAAGGCAACAGTAACAACACCAACCACAAACACAACAATTACACCACAACCACAACCACAACCACAGCCACAACAACAACTACAACAACTACAGCAACAACAAGAACCACAATAAAACAGGCTGTTAGGTTTTATCTTTTGAAGGTTAGTACATGGCACAACCCCCCAGTCACCATCCAAATCATACAGAACAATTCTTACAAATAATGACCTACTGGCCATGACATTATTCCATAAGTGGACCTACAGTATGATGTAAGTCATGGGGGCCAGAGAGCCGATAGCAGTGGTCAACTTGGCACGGAGAGTGAATTTCCCGGCTGTCCTCCACCGTTCTTGCTTCATGTCATTAAGTTGGTCTGTGACAATCTCACCAAATATAATATCCACTCCCCAAATACAGAATGGCAGAGAAGAATTTAACTGTAGCAATTCCACCACGGCTCTCAAATCCTCTCATCTCTCCAACGTATGCCCGTATATGAGCGAAAAATGAACCCAAGGCAAGCTGAGGGGAAATCAAGACAAATACTGCCATCGGACTATCTGTATTGATTACAAACAAACTCCAAGTAATAACCAGGCCATTACTTTTCCCCTGACTGGGGCAAGTCACACAGATAATGACAAATGGCGCCACAGAGGAAGTCTTGGGCCACTCCGTCACGCTCATTGCCTGGGTTGGCAAATCACAACCCCTTACAGGCCCCATTAATAAGCAGTGCCTGCCGTGAGTTTTGGAGCCACAGAGATATTTCCAACCCCAAACGCAATAATGTCCGCTTTAGACACTCATTCTCAGCTTGTTTATCTACTCTGGCTCAATCATGCTTTCTCAGGTTAGCAGGCCCGGTTACAAAACCGTTGCTTGCGCTTACCGGAAAAAAGCAAACAGATAGAAAGCGCTTGCTTGCTGTGTCCACTTCCGGGTCAGCTCAGAATGAGCTTAAGGGAGCTGAGGGCTTTGTCGTGGCTGGGGTAATCTCAACCCTGTCCCAGCATCCACGGAGGGACAGGAAATCATAATTGTGTTCGCTTCGTTCGGCGAGATGACAAATTGCAGAATCAGGCACAGAGCTGAGATCGAGGGGCCATCTAGCTGACAGACTCATCTTCGCTGTCAGACCCTCGTCAGATGGCCTTCGCTTGCGACGTGAACTGCCGGCATGGGAACAGCTCACTGAGCACACTCCAGTCATTTCATTATGGGATGGATACCACAAGGCTGTCATCACAAGACGCTGGCCAGGTGCCAACAAACCACAGGAGAAGCTTCTCCAAATGCAAAAAAACTGAACAGATAAATCAACTGATCATGATGAAAGAGATAACGAACGAATGAATAAATGAGTGAGTGAATGGATGGATGGATGGATGGATGGATGGAAAGATGATTGAATGAATGGATGACGGACTGAAAATGGGACAATCTGTCATATCAATCATTTTTGCTAATTAAAATGAGATACAGTAGTAACAAGATGGCAGCACTCCTCACAGCCTCCTAATAGCATCACTTGTTCCAATGACGGGCATCAGCCTTCACGTTCTCCTATTCAGGTGATCTGACATCTAAATCAGCAACAGCACCAATCTGTCTGGGCTTGGACACATGAGGGGCCAGTTGACCTGGGATTGACGCGTCTCTGAAACGCTGCATACGGTGTTAAAATGATCACGGCTGGTTTCACGTTAAACCGGCCGTGAACAATCTCTCTCCTCCCTCAACCCACAAAAGTCTAAACTTGACTTTTATGCGAGTTCATACACCCGCAACAGCTGATGACACTTCCATTTTGTGTCCTCTCTATAGTCACAGAAGGTCGGCAAGACAATCATGTGGATAAAAAAAAAACTAAGCTGACAATAATTGTTGTGAATGACAAAATATGTCACTCAATCTTTCAAGCTATACAAGACGAATGAGCACTTTTCTCCCCTGAAGGAGTCAATATGTCAATCACAAGGCCTCTGCACTTGTCATTGTTTTTGGTGAGAGAAAAGAGCCACATCCCTGTGGGCTCCCTCCACACAAAGGGTGAGCCAACCACCAGTGTTGCCCTTGGAAACCACCGGATGAAGTCAAGAGAATATCACAGTGTGTACCCTTCACAAACAATACAGGGCAACATTATGACACCCTAGTCACTAAGTGTGCAGCACTACAAACATGGTTACCCATAGACTGAGAAAAAAACACAACAGCCACAACACATTGCGTATCAACAGCCAGTTAACATTAACAGACGGACTGACCAGTCTTAGCATAAAACATTATAACATGCCTTCATGCAAACAATGATTAAAATCTCATTAAAATGCAATGACTTGTTTATCACCCACACAACTGATTATCTATGTAACACAAAGAATATAATGTGCTTCAAAGAGTCCTTGTTCTCTAGGAGTATTCATCGCTGTTTGCCTGTATGAACTGGCTTTGTCAATGTGAAGACAACAGAAACCCTCCATTGGCTCGCTATGGACAAACGACTAAATGCCAGCGTGTTTGTTTAATAAGTGATAGCCATCAAAACATGGGGGATCTGATTGTGTTATAATTATCAGAAAAGGTCAATAAACATGGACACATCAGTTTGACGAATTGATCTTCAATAGGCTGTGACAAAGAACACATTAATTAAGAAATCATGAGGGAAATGTATTCTACTTTCCAGTGACAAGAGGCCCTGTCCACTGTGCTGGTTTCGGAGACATTAATCTGATTTTTCCAACTTCATATAATAATTTGTCCTGTTTTCACTGCATGGCTCAGGCACTATCCCTGTGTGTTCCCAGGCAGCCACCACCACCACTGTGCAAATTGGGTAGGCAGAGTAGAGAGCGGAGAGAGCAAAACACCAATTTGGTTGATGAGATGTCCGACGCATCTGTGTGCCAACAAAACATTTTGTACCCGTGCTAAAAAAAACAATCAAGGGCATCCCTGGCCAACGTCATGGCTAAAGCCTCTTCAAAGGTGCCAGCATTGGCCTCCCAGGAGCCTGCATGGCATCCAGTGCCTTTGGAAGAGAGAATACATGCATGGGGATGTGGTGGGGCTCCAAAAGCTCTCTCTTGTTGTAGGGAGATGTGCAGTGACGGGAACTCTGAGTCTGAGGCGTGTCAAAGACAGCTTATTAAAAATGGAGGCCGAGGATGATGAGGACGCCTCGTTACCACGCGGCGCCAAGAAGGCTGATCTGCACCCCGATCTCGTCTTCCCTCTGTCAAAGAAAAAGAGAGATTCTTCGATCCAGAATAAAACCCAGACGATGAGATTCTGGGAGGGTGTGATGGGCTTGCGCAGACCCTGAGAGCAGTTAACTCCGATATCCACCTCACATCAGAGGTTTGGCGGATTTCAAATACTGCTTTCAGTTGAAAAGAACAGAAATGTTTATTTGTAGGAAAGCATACTGACTGGAACACTATCCTTAAAACATCGCTCTACTGTATAAACTGTCAAAATTCAGATTATACTTGATTCAGGAACATGGCTGGACTAATTTTGATGGGGTCTGATACAAAAGAACCAAGAATTATAGGATCTGTCGCAACTCCGCCATGGCCAAGATCAAGTGGGAGAAAGAGAGAAACCCGAGGAACCAACTGTCATTTGGTCTGAACATGAGGCAGACCAAGAGAAACCACTCAGCTAACATTAGAACTGCTAATGTGGACACTTCTGCAAGAGGGGTACAGGAAGATGGAGCTCCTGGAGAACTCAAGGAAAGACCGAGGTCTTCTCTACAGGCTTTTCAAGTGAGGCACAAGCCACAGAGAGGCTGGGGACAAAACAACATGGATGACCTAGACATGAAGGACACTCAGACCGCAGAGGGTCTTTGGCCTTCTGAGCCAAAAAGTGAGAAAGCGAATATGGAGGATACTCTGGCTGAGGAGGATCTTTAGCCTGCTGAACCAGCAAGTAAGACCGCAAATAGCATAGACTTCAAACGGCAAACTTATGCCCACAGTTTAGCTTTTATGGGCATAGCCTTGGCCATTAACTGCTAAATTCATGCCCACAGTTAACCTTTTTCAAACATTTTTTTTAACAGACCGGGTTGTGGTCTAATGCTAGATGTGGCGGGAAATGACAGAGCAAGATGATCCTGTGCTTTACAGCAATATGCCCATCATATACTGTAAGTATACTGTATATGGCTTTAGTTATCAGTTATGGAGATCTTCATTGAAGTTGTCTTATAGTGTAGGACTAGGCTCTATCCAGAGAGGAAACAGGCACTTTGCTCATCTGTACTGTTTCTATAAAACCTTAAATTGTGTGTAAATTGACACTGATGTTGATATTGAGAAAATTAGTCAATGTTGAATGTCGCTGCCTGTTTGACTCAAATGTTGATGTTGTTGTTGTTGTCGTTGTCACAGCTGATTCTGGCTCTAGCTACCATGTCACAGCTGAATGGGCCCTTGCCTACCTGATGGAGGAGCAAAAGTCATCAGGGAATAAGGAGGGACTGGTTAGTGAGAGGGCAAACGTGGAGGAGGCTCAGGTCAGAGAGGATGTGCAGCCTATAGTAAACCAGCAAGTGATCATGCAAATAGCATAAACCTCTTAAGTTATGCAAACACCTTTTATGGGAATAGCATAGATAGACCGTAAATTGCTTATTCATGTCAACAGTTTAAAAAAAACAGGCTGGATGATAATCTTTGGGTGACCAACCATAGCATTCCATTGGCACCATATCAACAATAAAATACAGATATAAAATAGACAATAACTAAATTGATTTTATTCAGAATTATAATGAATGTCTTTTAAAATCAATATCTTGCTAATGCTCCAGGGTGGCTTTTGTGAATGTGGACAGGCGGGTAGAGCATGGGGAACAGGACAGGCTTTAGCAGTTACAGTACATCACTGTGGACAGCCAAGAAACATCAAGTGTCAAGCAACACCTACTGTCCTTCAACTGCACAGATGCCCTTCAACTGACCTACATTATATGACATCATTATCATTACCACGGTTATGGTGCATTACACTGATAGCTCATTAAGATTCTGCATCATATAAACATGCAGATTAAACTGTATTCAAAATACTGCACTGTACAGTACTGTGTGTGTATATGTGCGTGTGTGTTGCTATGAAAGCATAAAATAGAACGGTATTTAATTTGTTCTGCAGCTCAGTGTGCTGCTTGTCAAATTCAGGCAATAAATAATAAGCAAATACCTACATATTAGTCATAGTCAATATGGCAGACAAGATAAATGAGAGAAAAAATATTTGTATTATTTTGCACAATGTTGGTCTAAGAGAAACACTTCATTCTTCATGTGCATGATGCAATACCAATGAAAGAAATCTTGAGTCTTATTCCGGTAATGGTACACCTCTAAACAGATATGGTGCTATAGACGACATGGCTACACTTGCGCTGTGTAACGCCCTGATGAGCAGTTTAGCCGACAGGTGAGTTGAGACGGGGGGGATGCAGAGCACTGTTCCAGCATAAGCATCTGTTTGGATCAGTGGGAGTGTCACTGGTATACCTACTTGGTACTATTGACTCATATATAATTTGCCATTTTACAGGTAAGAAAGTGACGTGATGTGTTTTAGAGTTTATTCAGTACAGTGTGCTCCTCTGTATCCATTCAGAGAGAGAAGCCAAAGGGCAGCTTGTTTGTCAACGCCTGGGAGAGGAGATGACAGCCTTCAGAGTCTAGACAAACAGAGCGAGTGCCAGAAAGAAAGACAGAAAGAAAGAAAGAAAGAGAGTGAAAGCGAGAGAGAAAGAGGAGGAGCAGCAAGGAAGAGAAGAGAACATCAGTGTTCTGAGGTTGCAAGTAGGCTACTATGCCTGTCACTCTGTGAGACAGCTGCATCACACTATGCAGGTAACAAAGGTGCTAATATACAGTAAATAAAAAAAAACTGACCCAGAGGCAAGCTGTCTGTATGCTAGGGCTGGGCAGTATATCGGTAAATATACCGGTAAATTTCCAAAAGAATTAGATAATGCCGCTTATAGGATATAGTTTAATGATGCCTTATGCGTTTTCCCTGAAGTCGTGCCAATGTTTGGTCATTTCTCTCCGATCTCATCCCCTCCACACACTGCCGCTCCCACTCTCCCTCTGTGTCTGCAGTGGTCCCTCTCGACTCTATGCAGCAGCAGCAGTTCTACTGTACGTGTCCACGATGTGAGGAGACGTTAACAGTTTCTACTTCTATATACACCTTAAAACTACTTTGCACTATTGTCAATAAGGTGAGTACTGGGTAGAAACTTGACACTGCTTAATGTAATCCCAAACACATATCAGGAAGTAGGCCTAGAGCTTCCATTTACAGTGCATATTTACCTAACCAGCAATATTTAAAATATGTCTGTGAACTACGCACCTACAATTTGTACTTTTTTGATAAGAACAGCCGCCCCATGTCACCGAGGGCAGTCACAGTTGACCAGTTAAGAGGGTCTGATGTGTCATAAGTTTCTGGAGGTTCTGTGCCTTGAGGTGTGTACTGAAGTTCTGTGTTGTAACGTTTTAACAGCAACAGGTTCAGCTAACTGCTACTTGGTCCCAGACAACTTAAGAGCTAATGCTGCACGACTTGCAGAACATAATAACAGAGTAATACGCATTTTCTGTCTGAAGTGCTGACAAGTTTGTCTTTAGTGACTTCAAGTGATTGATGGCAGTTGGTTATTTAATCACATCTTATTATATAGCCTACTGTAATGTACATGTTCCATGATATTAAACAACGTAGTCTATGGATGCCGTGCAGTTACGGCAATACAGAATGATTTTAAATATATGACTATTAATTGACAATCAATTTGTAATAGTAGATCTTAGCTCAGTCTCCAACACTTAAATTAGGTGTTTCAATATTTCCAGGAATTAACATGGTCTACATGGTTTATTTTAATCAAGGTGTTGTTGAAAAGCATTCAGAGATTGCTAGGCCTATTTGTTTGCCGTTTTGATCAGTAAACAAGATCTTGTGGTTTCTCACATGTACAGCAAGCATGAAATGAAAATACCAGTAGGCTATCGTATAAAAATGTTTGTCCATTTTGCCCAGCTCTACTTTGTGCGTCACACCACTTCACCGCTGTTGGCCAGTACGCCCACCCGTGCTGTTCACTGTTTCCTGCAGACAACTGGCAGGCAGAGGCCAGCTGACATCAGGAGGAGACAACAGTTCACACAGTTACCACGCTTTCACCCGTGCTGTCAAACACAGGCCATTTCAACAGGTTTATTCATAAATAAATAAATAAACACTACAGTATTGTAGACCATAATGGTAAATAATGTATAGTGCTCTTTGATAAAGGGATGAAGATCTATCTATCTAAACAATACTGATAGGTATAGGCCCGCCAACAATCTCACAACCTAAGTGCGATAACATGGAAGTCAGATTGTATGAACTAATGGTGGATGCAATGCAAGAGGACACCAGCTTACCTCTGAGTCCTAGACGAGCCCACGCATTGCCTCCTCAGGACGACAAGCCCACATGTGACCCCCCACTGTATCTCCCACAATGTTCATTAAATGAACAAAGACAAATCGACGAAAACGCGCCCAAACACAAAGAACACCTAAAATGGGGAGAGGGCAAATCCACCAAAGGGTCCAGAGCTGAAATAAAGAGGCACTGGTAGTGCCACCAGCAAACCTGTCCAACCATGGCAAACAAATTCCCCCATTCTTCTTCTTCTTCAGAGTTTTATGGTGGATTAGACACCGGTCAGTGTATTACCGCCACCTACAGGATGATTTCTTCCATTAAGTCTTTCAGTTTCTTAGATTCTGGCATAAAGGCCAGATGATTTTAAAAATCTAACTAGGCTAGAGGTTACTTTAGGATTACTCATTCCTAACAAAGCTGGAAGAGTAACAGTGGTAACACCAGGTTCAAAGATTTCATTGTAAATTCCCCCATTAATGCTGCTTCATGGCTTTAAATAGCTAGTTGGTAGCTACCAGGTGAAAGAAGCAAGCTAGCGCCCCCTAGTGGATATGGTGTGTTTGTGAAAGTGTACTGACTACCGTGCAACTACCAGACAACACATCGTATCAATACTACATAAGGGGCATGTACACAATTTGCATGTAAACTTATTAGCCTCGCGAGCCATCCACGTACTTCCGGCCAAGGATTGCCTCCACTACGAGTCTGGCCGTGCTCCTCTGTGGAGCATTCTGCTCGGTAGAATTGTAACAGAACGCCCCCCCCTCCAGAAAGCAGCCAATAAACGAAGAGACGGGTTGGTGGGGGGGAAAGGGGGAGGGCGCTCGTGACGATGACGTTAAACGCCTGCGCTATGTTGTTATGAGTAACTATCGCCGATTAGGTGAGAGCTGTCCAATCAATTCAAACCAGAACTGGGCGTTACTTCCCGCTTCCTGCAAGCGCTTCAGAGCAAAGAAATTCCAGACCATAATACGAAATGAAATGGTAGTATTATGGGATGGTTAGGACCAGGCTATAAACTTATGGGCAGAGCACAGTAAGTCTACATGTTGCCATGGCGTCTCCTTCATGGGAACTTAGTGGTGCTTCTCAGCCTCTCACTACTCTTTTCCTCTCCTCCTCCCTGTTCCTTTGTTTCTATCCCTCTCTCTCTCCCTCTGCCCCTCACTCTCTCTTTCTCTCCATCTCCCTCCCTCCCTCTGAGGATATGTCCACGGGCAGCTCTCTCACTCTTTGTCTCTTCCCCCTTTCTCTCGTACTGCCAGCAAGCTTGTCCGGTTATTGAGTGATTTCCCCGCTCCGCTGTGAAAGTCGACAGCGAACAAGGCAGGGAAACTCTGGCAGCCACCCTGATCTTCTTCCCACACTCAATGTCAATTCCGGCCCCAAGTTAATGCAGTGGGAGGGCTGCCAAGAGCCTTGTGAGGCTGTAAATAAATAAACAAACACACACACACACACACACAAACAAACAAACAAACAAACAAACAAACAAACAACCAAGGAGGTAGTCTTCAAACAAAGGGCAGTGAAAGTATAGAACACTGTACTTCACGCCATCTAAGCTAAGATGACTGATAGAGAGAGAAAGAAAGACAGAAAGAAAAGATGAAAGAATACAGGGTTGGAGGGCAGAAGACGGAGAAATAGCCAGAGAGAAAGACAGTGAAAGAAGCATGGAAGACAAAAATACACACAGGCTACTCATTTGAAAGGGCTACGAGCTGTGCGAGATGTGTGAGTCACCAATAGGAGGAGTCCAGGTGAAGGTGAAACAATTTGAGTATTTTGGACTGACTACGCCAACAGGTATTCTGACGATGCAGTGATGGCAAGAGACTTATCATTTGTGTGGCTCCAGCTCAACACACATCTGCTATTATGCCACCCTGTGCCCCCTCAGGCCTGCTCCTGTCAGTGCATGGGCACTTTAGGGCCTGGTCAGGCTCATCAGGTTTATGCCAAACGTCGGAAGGCTAAACCGCAAAACAGGTGGTCACATCCACTTGTCAGTAATTACTGTACGTTAACTTGCTTTTTCAATTCCGCTTTATCATCTATGTTACTGTTCCCTGCAAAAACTTATGAAGAGAATTTTTTACAATTATCAGCACTGATTAGTATCCACGTATCCAACTTAATCAGTGGTCCACACAGATAGCAGTGTTTTAGGTATAGCCTAGTACTCACCTATATATTATTTATCTAATGAAGCTTGCACTGTCAATTGTCAAACAATGTTTAGGTTAGATGATCAGATAATGTTGGATGTGCCTGCCAGTCATTTATAATCAAGGTGCCGGTTACATTTAAAAGACACAAGTGACAGAATGTCTTTGCATGACGCTGGCTTTTTTTCAATCAGGGAAAGACATGTCCCCAAGGAGTTTACAGTAGGTGTGTGTGCATGTTACAAAGATACCAAATGAATGTGCGCTAGTTATCACAGTCAAATAGCTTTGTGTGATGCCCTCTTTGTCAGAGATGGAAAAGTCCAGCTTCAGGAAGTAAAAGTCCTACCACATATCTGTGCCAAGTGCCAACTATTCATTTAGAACCAATACATGGTTGGATTTTTACTTTCTGAAGCTGGACTTTTCCACTTCTGCTCTTTGTTTTTGCGAGACAATAACCTGTTGCGCAAATTCATCAAATTAGGGCCTCAAGAGAGACAGCAAGAAAGAAATGGACCAATGGCAGGCTACCGAACTGAAAAAAACAGAAGCATACACTGTGAATGAGAGAATCAGAGAGTGTTCAGATTAAATGATGAAGCAAACCTACATGAAAAAAAATATCACTTGTCAAATATGATAAACTAGTCATCTTTACAGGCAGCCAGCCTTTTGCCAGGACTCCTGCGTTCAGGTGGGGAGGCTTTAGTCCAAGCTGTAATTGCTGCACTGTTTGACATGAAGCATATCTCTACGCGCTGGCTGCAGAGCGCTGCTCCGACAGGCTGTGTGGCTGACATTTCATTTCTCCAGTTGAGATAAGACATGAAAGCTCTGACAGAGCCAGGCGCCCCGTCTGGAGAATAGGCCAGACATTTAGTGAATTCTCAAGCCCCACAAAAAAGTAAATACAGATCTACCCCCCCCCCCTTACACACACACACACACACACACCCCTGAAAAGAAGAGAACGCATGAAAGAAACTCTTCCACAAAATGTGCCTACGCCATTCTATTCGCCATGACATTACAGAGCTCGGTTTGGGATAAGTATTACATCTTGACAGATGGGGAATTTGAGCTCTTGACAGCGATTCTTCATTCCGCGTTGTTTCAGGCCAGTCCCTCACCTGTCTGTCCACGCGCCCGTGGCCGGACCGAGCGTACGGGCCCGTGAACCGTTGGGAAAACCCCCCTGTCAAAACAGCTTCTCCGTATCAGCCCCTTTCAAATGAGTCACCCACCGGTCACGCTCACACGCTTCCCAGGCCCTGCAGAGGAGGATATCACTTTTTACCAAGACACCTGGTTTCCTGGTGACACCTCCTCCTCCTCCTCTTCCTCCTCCTCCATGCCCACCTCCTTGTTGTTTCTGCTCTGCCTCGCCCCGATGGTGAACGGGAAGTTGGTGTTGTCGGCAGGAGCGGGTGCCGAGAGGTGTGAGGGCGGTGAAGGGCCCGCCAACCTGCCTCAGGTGTGTGTCAGGGGACATCTCTCACACACAACACACAACACACAACGCGCACACACACACACACACACACACACACACTGGCACTTCTACTGAGGCACACAAGCCCACGACTCACAGCTGTCAGCGTCAGCCCAGTTCACTCAATGCACAATGCATTATTGCACACTCTACTTCAATTTGCACTAGAGATGAATTTAAAATCATCATTTTTATTTATGATCTATGTATTTTGCATATCTCATCACCATTTCAGCTCATACTCAGGCTCCCAAACAAGCAAAACAAACTCCATCTCCCTATCCCCTGGTCTCTGAAAAGATGACAGCTTTGAGCTTTGAATCTACAGTTTAGCTTGAGCAACAAGCAAAGCAAACTATACTAAAAAAACTTGAATTCTTTCCTGTGCTGAACAATAGGATAATCAAAAATTCAATTAGCTGATATGTTTATAGTGATGTTTTTTATTTAGCTACACTGATTGTCATAGACAAGCACAATGTTGTCCTCTTCAGCCTACACCAGGTCAGCTGTAAAGTGGACTCCAAGTGGCCTTTGGCTTCATTTTAATTGCGGGGCAGAGAGAAAGGTTGTTATTGTTTAAAAAAAAAAAAAAAACGCTTCGTTCTGGATCACGCAAAACAAATCTCTTCATGACCTGCATGATTATGTTGACCATCATAGCAGTAGGGCAAAGGTGGATAAGCACTCCGAACAAGTCCAGCCTGGCAGCAGGCCAGAGACGATTCTGCTGAACAGTTTTCATCTTCTGGGGGGTAACAACAGATCTAATGAACTAACCCAGCTCAACAAACTCCAAGCATGTGAGGAGAAATGAGAGATTCTCTAAACCCGCAATTTCCAGCCGAGTGGACCCCGGCATTCTTCTTTGTGCAGCCGCTCATGAAAATGGCCTCTTCTGCATTTCTCAAAAGCCGGGGGAAAACACAGCGCGACGCCTCGACAAATAACACCTCTGCGCCGTTCTCCATCAGAGCCCGAAACGCCGCTTCCTTTGTAATTGTTTTGCCATTATCCTACCCTGTCAGATTAATGCGGAACACTCCGACTTGAAAGTACAAATTGAAATCTAATCTCCTCAGTTATTAATGTCACTCGGCAGGAATGAGAAAGATTTCCTCACATCATTATTTTTCCCTTGTGTGTGGCTCCAATCCAAAGGACTGTTGTGTGTTGGTATCCCCCTTTTCCACCGACGCATATGGCCCTGCTACACCACCCCGCCCTGATAAACCCACAAAAAAAGTGTTAGCCGCATCACTTGATGCGCGTCGACCTGCGGCGCGCTAATACACATTACGAATGCACACGTGTCCATTATCATGTCACGGTACTGTGCGGGAGGGATATTTCCGAGAGCGCGGCGGTGTTTTTTCGTGAAATGCGCTTCTCGCGCTGCGCAGAAAGCTGACCTCCGGAGTGAGGCGAGCGGAGCAGGAGATGAGCAGGACGGGAGGGCCTTATGGGTATTTCACTGTTTAACACAGCTTTAGCAGGAACTGGTGCATGCATACGATGGCTTCGTTGTTATGCCTAGCTGTGAATGATTTGCTTTCTCTGCTGTACAGGCGATGCTCGGCCAGGGTAGTCAAGCAAGCAAACAGCCAGAAACAATCAGACTGCTGCAATATTGTTTGATGCAGAACATTTAATCCATCTGCAAACTGTGAAAAAAAATGTGAAAAAAGGAAGTAATTGAATGCCTTGGCTGACTGAATGAAGGTGGTTAGGAAGACCTTATCATGAACGACAAGAATGAAAAGTGAGTTTCTGTTTAACCACTTCCATTGATTATTACCTGCGGCACTGGGAGAAGTCTTGCTATTGTAGTAAATGTTTAAGACCATCAGTATTCTTTTGAAAGTATGTGGGGAATGAAAGTAAACCAGCAAGAAAACCTTAGTCTCCCTCTCAAAACATTTATTTTGCCAACCAAACCATTTGCTTAATAACTTAGGCCTAGCCTGTCCACTGTACAGTACCTGTGACCAGACCTCTTTTTCTGAAGCCCATTTCTACTACCCATTTTCAGGCTCTAGGGACCATTGGACTTCAACCAAAACGCATTGAGAGTTGAGTATGAGAGAAACTCAACCAGTCTACAAGGTGTCAACCAGGCTACTATTATAGCTCCAGTAATCAGATTTCATGCAGAAGTTGACATGAGACTGAATGCGGCAAAGAAAAGACTGATTTCAATTCTCCCTCAGTCCTAGAACTGCTCAATTACTGCAGGTCCCTTGTTGCTGCTATACATCATTTGGTGACACGGGAAGTATTTTACCTTCGCAATTCAAAAGCAAATATTTATTAAATTATCCTGACAGTTCGATGTATTCATAAATACTTGACCATCTCCTCTGATTACATTTCACATCTTTAACAAAATTCAATTTTCTTTTCCCCCCTCCAAACCATGCCACTGAATACAAATAACACAACTATCTCATCTGTGAGCCAGAGTACTGACTTGACATGAGGGTCCTCTTTCAGACTACAAAATGAGCTCATTGTCTAATGCTACACTGTCCATGTGCTTCATCTGGCATACGGTTTGTCTGTGGAGCGCTTTGAGGCGCACAATGTGGATGAAAAATGCTCACAAATAAATATTTACTTAGTTAATTACTGACTATGTAATGTACATGTAATGACTTATTTGTGCTAGTGTATATAATTGACACACACATCCTACAGTAGATGCTGATATGGCCCTGAAATGGACCTGTCCCTGAATTACTATTATTATATCTAGCACATACAGCTTCTAGGATTGATCCACTCCAGACACTGCTCGTTTTTGGGAATTACAAATATTATTAAAAACGTTTGGCTTTGTAACCCTCCATTTCTTACATGATGACTGTTTTAATGTGTATTATCCAAAATATTACAGTGACAACATTCATTTTTAAATGATTCTGTTATTAAGTTTACTATCAGTATCTAACACTGTATTCTAATATTCAGTGAAAGGCCAAGTGGACTGACATGAAATGATGATGATTCCTCAAGAAATAATAACTCCATAATTGCAACTAAATCATCCTCTATGTGTGTGTGTGTGTGTGTGTGTGTGTGTGTGTGTGTGTGTGTGTGTGTGTGTAAAATGCCTTAGACACGTTTTTGTGGTCTGAAAATTCTACTTAAAAGCCCAACAAAGATCTGCATCTGCAATGATTGATAGCACCAATTCACTCGCACCTAATGCCAGATATTAAACCCTGAATAATGAATATAACTCACTTGGCGTGATAGTCCTGGACTACAGACAGAAGTGTCATCTCCGACCAAAGGAAGAAAATTCACACAATAATTTGCAACTTTGACATTAAATGTGCCATGCAGAATTGAATTGAACCCCTTCATTTAAATCCCTCTGTAAGCTGAATATATCTTCAGCCCCCTGCATATGCTGCTCTAGCATGGATATGCAATGCAAATAAACTGTAAACCTTGCGTGCTGCTTGGAGGTTTATGACCTGTGTGAATATGCCAAAAGACAATTCAAGACTATTGTCAGGCTCGGTTATTGCTCAAAGGGTGAAGGCAAACTACACAGAAGGAAATGGGCGACGGAATTGAGTAATCCTTCATATTATGAGACTTGCTTTACTTAATTTAAAGCATTAACCGTCACATTTAGAAGTAGAAAACCAATTGCTAGAAGAAATACTAAATGTGTTTGTTTAATTAGGCAAATTAGTTGATTAATTGGTTAATTATTACTTCAAATATATATCTCAGATTTAAATTAATTGGAACATTTGTTAGAATGAGTATGTTCATATATGCAATTTCTCTCTAATATGTACTGTAAATAAAATCTATGCAAACCAGAGAAAAAAAATAAACTGGCACCATCCATCCACCTACGCATACTGTTATGTGTTCACAGACCCACACATACATACACACACACACACAGACAGACTCTCTCTCTCTCTCTCCTATACTCAGTCTCTCTCTCACACACGCACACACACATATTTTCAGAGGTCTCAAATATCATCAGATGCACCTATACATCTTCTGACTACCATCAAGCTAATGAATATAATGATAATAATCTGCAAGTGAAGCATCCATTAGGGAATTGTATGCATGAGTAGATTTAAACCATCCTATAATGCACCAGGTTAATGGGCCTATGTTCATGACACACCTTTTAGTATGATACAGCAAAACACACATTAACCTGTGGCTAGTTCATGTCTGGGCAAATAATGTTACATTATATTCCCCCCCGAATTAATTAAAATCATGTTTTGCTGCATGTGTTTATGTACATGGTAGTTTTGTTGTCACAAAACACCATTCTCTGAAGGTATCGCTAATAATGAAATGGGGCATCATAACTTGTTTCATTTCAGGTTCCATCTCAGATAGTATCTACCGTACCCACTAGTAGGCCTACAAGTACAAATTAAATGTTCTACCATGCAATCCATCTGTAATTGCTTTAATCTTGATCAAAAAGAAAATGATGTGTTTTCAATACATGACTTTCCTTGCATGTTGAAGGGAATGATCAAATATGCAGGATAATGGAATGTGTAGGCTAGCTCCTCACCACAGATTTGTAGAATGTCTGTTTTTACAAATTGGTCTTTGCATAATATTAAATATTTTACCAATTTATAATCGTTTATATCACGATCAGCTACATTCCCAAGCAAAAACATTGTACTCAACGTATTTTACAACTTCCATTATTAAAGTGCTAAAGCATTTGCCAGGCGCTCCCTATCCTCATAGCAGACTCCAACCAAACTCAATGAAGATCACCAGTATTATCTGCCTTGTGCGAAGTGGGCCAATTCAATAGAGGCCGTCACATTCCCGGCTTATCTCGACTGATAAGTCAGCATTACTTTTATCAGACCCCCGGCACATACACCAGCTTTCTTTAGGCCGTGTTTTTCCTCCCATTTAATTTTCAATGGATATACACGGGGAGATCGCAATCGTCCGTGTTTCGCCGAGCAAACAATCAATGTTCAAGCATCAGGGGAAACAACGAGGGGCGCCATTCCGTCGTTTGCTGACGGCCTCTCGGGCGACCTCCCCCGACAGTCTGCAATTTCATTACCTGGACAGCGTGAGGTGACGACACTCCAGGATTCATCATCACCAGAAAAAAAAGCCTATTATCTCTGTGTTTCTACAGGAATTGCATGTCCCGCGACATGATTCGCGTTCAGCTGTCTGCGAGGCCTCACGTGATGTCGTTCATCATCACGGGGAGAGACAGACCAGCCCTGACGATGTGTGCTGCTGTGGCCTGTGTTAGATAATCAGCTGCCAGCGGCTATCATGTAATGACCCATAAACCTGCTGTTGTGGAGGCTGAGGAACAAGCTTTTTGACAGGAGGTCAACGTGATGGCAACCTCCTCATGAAGGAAGGCTGTTAGTACATCTTGTGAAAGCGTCACATAAGAACGTGATGGCAAATAGAGTCTTTTCCTTTCCACACTGTAAGCCATTACTGTAGTTCAACCCTCAAGTAGAGGAAGATGTTAATGACAGTGAAACAAATCTGTGCTGCTCTATGTTGATTTGGGTAAAAGCCTCTACTGAACCACTATGTCTAAGCACACTAACCCTTCATTGGCCTATATAATGGTCCATGGAAAAAGTCTGTAAAATGATTCATCCTTTCATACATGTATCATCTAATAGAAAAAAGCACAATAGGTTTGGTATCACATATGCCATGCATTTCCCATAAACCATTTTGATGTCCAAGCTCTTTTTCCTTATGGGTGAAGCACCGGGAAACTTCCTGTGACCTCACCAGTCAAATGCCAAGAGGTTTTGATTGTCAAACTAACAATACTATCTTCTCACCTTGCAGCATGTCACATCAATAATTCACTAGGCTAATCATATGAAAACAGAGAGCTCTTTACAAATACAAGATACAAACATACAAACATGCCGATCACAGTTAAGATCTATCAAAAAGGTACCTACCAGAGCAAGAAGTTATTACCCTTCAGGATCAAGAGATGAAGCTCTTTTGTTTCCATCATCATCCAGTACAGTGGGGCTCCCTTGTGCCAGCGATCTTAAGAATCACTTATTAGCCACTGGAGGAGAGCAGGAACGGCTGGATTAACTCCCACATTCGCTGCCTTATTATGCTTCATCATTCAACAACATGATGCCTTTCCATCTTCCGAGGTGCACTGAGCTCTAAATTGTGAAATGTGGTGGAATAAGTGGCCTCAAAATGATGGGTTCTCTCTTTTTTCCCCCCACTCCAACTCTCTTCATAGCATGCCTTAGGTCCTTTCTCTTTGCACTTCCCAAGCTCCTTTGCAGTAAAAACATTGGGGAGAGGGTCACAGCTAGTTTTTAAAGTCTCCTTTAAAACCTGTCCAGTCTCTAGTAACCATAGTGGAATAGGTGGCCCTGTGGTGTTAAAAAAAATGATACATATATATAAATATATATTATACACACGTCTCTTCCATCTCTCTCTCTCAGAAATGGTGACAAACCAAAGTGCTGGGTTGTCCTTTAGAGCTATTTTTACCGCAGAGAGCTTTCTGGTGAACATAAAACCAAACTTTCTTTCTGAATTCTAATGCAGTGACTCGACAAGAAGCATTCAGCAGACTGTGCCGTGTCAGACCGTGGCGTCTTGAGGCTCTATAATACACACATGCTGAACCAATCTCTAGTCCTGGAACAGACTGTGCATTGTGCAGGCACCCATGCAGCTTATGTGTTGAGGGTCAAGCTCATCTGGACCGGGATGAAAAGAGGACACGAAGCATTGTGGGAAATGTGTGTGCTCACCACAACAAATATGATGTGATTAATTCCGGCAAATGCAGACAGGGTGTAAGTAACCATTTACTATGTTGCAGGTTTTCACATTTGCACTGGTTCATGTTTCAAATGTTTAGTATAAACTATAAAAGTTTTCAGAAATAAACATAAAGCTGTACAAATGATTAATGATGGGTTAAGAAATGTGCCAAAGGGACAGAGGAAAGAGCTGTAATTAGAACAAAATGGATAAAATTATGGAAACATGAATTGCAATGCCAACATGGCACAGTCTATTGTGCATAGTTCCTCATTAACTCTTAAATCTTTGCTCCTACGAGCTCATGAATATGCCACTTGCGGTGCCCTCTGTGAGCCGTGCTTACGCACTCAGCTGTTGCAGTCAGGGTCATGATCAGCTAAGCCTGGACACAGAGACAAACTGCAACATTGATGAAGTCCTTCTCTCCTCCAGCGAGTGTGTGTGCCAGCTTACACTACCATTGCCAGGCTAACCCTGCTGCTATGTCTGACTGCAGCTAATTGGACTGCAGCATGACAGCAGGTAGGATGACTGCTGTCAAAACGAACGCCCATGCTACTTCTGGTTCTGCTGATCATAATACAGTTAGCTTTTGCAAATCTGTGCTAGCTAACCTCACCGATGACACAACTTGAGTATCACATGCTAAATGTACTTGTAACCAACTGTAAAATGTTGGTTATACCAACACGCATTTAGTGCAAATATGAAAACTTCTTAGGCTGAGTTGGATAGATGGATAGATAGATAGATAGATAGATAGATAGATACTGTAGATAGATAGATAGATAGATAGATATAGATACTGTACATACATACAGTACATACATAGATAGTGGTCTCCAAGACCAACTCATTGTTCATAATTTGTAATCATCAGCATATTAGCAAAGCACTGTGCACATTCATTTATCAAGACAATTTGTACAAAAAAATCAGATTTGAGATGGAAAACAGAGCTATATTTGCACAATTCTAATTTGTATTCCGTATATGTATCTTACACAGTGTTCCAACTATTACTCATTGCGACATAATAAGCTTTCTTTGTTTTGAGTGGCCGTTTCATACAAAAACAGCTCTTTGTCTCCAAAATGTGTTGACACAATGAGTATACCTGTGTAATTTGCATCTGTTTGTAATGAAATGTGAGGTCAGCAATGCATCTTTGGCGGTGTTCTGCTAATGTGTCGTCCTAATTACCAAAATTTCCCTGACCCAGACTTTTACACATAAATAAACAAACACACACATACACAGACACACATAACCACCGATCAGCGTGGCATCAGTGGCATAGCAACAATGACTTGAGAAATTATACCTGCTAAAACCTTTTCTGGTTCTTACAGTGATCACTATGTTTGCTTTGTCCAACCATGGGCCAGAGTGTGTGTGTGTGTGTGTGAGAGTGTGAGTGTGAGTGAGTGTGAGTGTGAGTGTGAGTGTGAGTGTGAGTGTGAGTGTGAGTGTGAGTGTGTGTGTGTGTGTGTGTGTGTGTGTGTGTGTCTGAATCTATGTCTGTGAATAAAGTCTGAATATTCAGCCAGGTCCGGGGGGAACTCATTCTGTGGGCACTCCACTGTAACAAACAGGGACGAGGTCCTGTATTATCTACAAGGTCAACCTGATTTTTGCACTGAAAGAAGGCGTCGCACCAAAGGACCATGTCTCCAATGCTCTGCCCTATTCTCTGGCTTATCACAGCCTCAACACACTCCTTTAGACAAAAGGGAGGCGGGAGAACCCCGGCTTGCATTCTGCTCCCGTGTCCAACAGTAATAACTTCAGTAGCATCGCAGCACCATGCTGCCAACAATAGGGGGAGGGGGGGGGGAGGGGGTCTTTTCATAAAGGAGTAAATTAGGTGGGCTTTTGAGGAGGAACAGTTGACAGTCAGCATGGAAAATGAGTCTGGCCTTACTGTGGCTCCCTGCACATGGGCAATAGGACTTAAAAAGTAAATACCGGCATCATTTCACTAATTCACCTCATGGACGGTAGATTCGCAAGAATTTTTGTCAAACTGGAAAGGTCTGACGTAACTTTTAAGCAAATACCTTTGGAAAATGGAGTGCTAATGGTAAATGCCATTACTTTTATTCAACAGTTAACGTTATTGTGCAAATTATACTAGACAACTTTGATTTTTGAATGTAAACATCTGAATAATGTTTTCTACACAAACTTTGGGAGGAGCTTAAAGGGAAGATTGACAGCTGTCACCTTAAGAGATTTAAACCTGTCAGTCCCCAGACCGTGTCGTGTGTTCTAAGGCAGCAACAAGCATCCCATCCGCTCTACTTCCCCAAAAGCTCTAAACTCACATTGGCCGGGTTTCCCAGAATTGTTAAGAAGCTCTTAAGTGCTAAGAACTTCTTAGGAGCGTTGTAAGAATGTGCTAAGAACGCTCCTAAGAAGTTCTTAGCACTTAAGAGCTTCTTAACAATGCTGGGAAACCCGGCCATTAGCTTTTATCCACAGGGGCGTGTCAGTGAACCTCGCACTGGAGGTGATCAGTATTCCGATGGATGAACGAGCGGGCCTCGGAGTGGGCCTCGGTCCACCCCTCTTGTGATTCCCCCAGGGAGATGGGGACAGCTTCATTTAACTCTCCAAGAGTTAGACTAGGGTGTGTGGATTACTATAGAGAAATATCGTTTTTATCCCATCAGAGAGGGCTAAAATCTTTGTTAAGAGAGATCAAAGGGAGAGAATAGGAGAATGCACCGCCTTATCTAGTCATTATTACTCCCACTCCGAGCTGAGGATCTGTGTTCCAGTACACTAAAGAGCTCAAGCAAAGCTGTCTGAAGCCATTCAACGGGGCTGGCTTGGGTCGGGAGGGCCAGAGATGAGGAATGGGGCATATGTAATGGAGGGGCTAATTTCTCTTTCTCTCTTTCACACACACACACACACACACACACACACACACACACACTCACACACACACACACACACACACACACACACACACACACACACACACACACACACACACACACACACACACACACACACTAAGGTATGCACGCAAGTACACACACACAGACAGACAGACAGACAGACACAGACACAGACAGACAGACAGACAGACACACAGACACACACACACACACACACACACACACACACACACACACACACACACACACACACACAGTGGTGGGTAGAGTACTGAAAATCTATACTCAAGTAAAAGTACAATTACTCCCATCAAACATTACACTACTAAAAGTGAATATTACCATATTCCCATCTGACAAATCTACTCAAGTGAAAGTAAAAAAGTACTTTGTTACAGTAATAAATGACTTTTTTACATCTTTATATTTTTATTTTTGATGGCTCTTTAAAGGGGCACAAAATGTCCTTTACGCCTGTTTGCTTTTCTCCTCCTCTGGGGGCTAGTTGGGCTTTTCGGCCCAATTAAATTATTTAATATACTTTAATATTATTTGACACACTTCTGTAGGCTATCTGGTCATAGCCAGAATTAGCATTAAGTGGCTACGGATTGAAAAGTAGTTACTTCCAATCCATTGCCAGCTGATTCTTCTGATTCTATTATAACTTGACCATACAGAATGTAACCTAAAAAACAATGGCTATATTATGGGTAGACCTATATCTACGCTACAGATAACCTATGCATGTCCACTCGGACAAAGGGACAGAGTAGGCCATTTTTTTTCTAAGCCAACCATCTCTGTCATGTCCTACACTGACAACATTGAGGCTCCATAAACGAATGGAACTTGTGTGCTTGATTTCCAGTGCATTTGCTTAGCTTGTGAATGACGTTGTAGGCCTACTTTCCTTGTCCAACTTAATTGTTGAACGATGCTGGCCAGAAATGAATAGATGAAAGTTTCTGTGTCATGTCATACCTCTCGTCTCGTTGCAACTTTGGCAGTCTAACCAGAAGATGCTGGAGTCATTGCCTTAACTGAGCTAGATATACAGTATAGAACATCTGTGTAGTGGTCTACAACATGGTTTGATTGTACGTAGGCCAGTCATTACTTTAACAATCGCGGGGCAATGCAACAATGCATTCTGAAGCCCTGTTTCTTTTCTCCCACGAGGGAGGCCTGTGCTTTCCTCCCTCGTGATACTTTCTCCTCCGATAATAAACTTGTACTCGTAACGAAAGGCAATTGGATATGTAGCAGAGCAAAGAGTGGATTACTGGCTCAGTACAGTTGTATAGCGCACATAGCCATGCATGCACACACACACACGCACACACACACACACACGCACGCATGCACACACACCCACCCCCACACACACACACACACACACAAAGACACACACACACACCCAAACCCCATGGCCATCGTCTGGCCCCCTGCCTAGCCACTAAATCAGCTGACCTTCATACAATGCTGAGTTCTCATCTGTAGTCATAAGAGTTGCAGCCTACTGTAGGCCTACACACACACACACACACACACACACACACACACACACACACACACACACACACACACACACACACACACACGGGGGATGGCCTGCAGCACAGTGTACAGGTTAAAGCTGAGCATCAGTCTTACAAGTGTGATTCATCAATGGGATTTGCTTCACACCAATGAACATTTTTGAAACGCATGGATACTCTCTCTCTCTCCCTCTCTCTTTCTCTCTCTCTCTTCTGTATTTCTGTATTGTTTGCATCTACCTCTCTCACTCCTCTATCTAGAACTCTCTATCTATGCATCCACTATCCAAAAAGACTTTATCTTCATTGTTAGAATACATCCATCCATCCATCCATCCATCCATCCATCCATCCACCCATCCATCTACGCTTCCTTCTGTTTGTCAGCAGCATGTCAGACCAGTCTTAGTGACAGCGAATGTAAAAGAATAAAGAGATGACATCCTTGTTTGGAGCCAGCTTTAGTGAGCAGATCTCAGAGGCTGCCCTCTTCCCCTTCCCCAATTCCCATCACCTCAGATCAGTATTAAGCTGCCAGCCAGCCGATGACATCACCGGGTGAAACCCCTAGCAGCGTTCTGTGCTTCATTTGCTGCCGTGCCAAAATAGGCATCATAGATAAGTAGGTTACTACCAAATGAAGGTATGCAGGCTTTGTGCACACACTGGAGTCTACTCTCGTCACAAAGACACTTAACCATCCGTGACTGCTTAACAAAATGGCATTTAAATGTGCTTTAAATACACCCCCAGATGTGCTTTGACTGTGCTTCAAACAGACCTTCAAATAGGTAGTTGGGTCTTTAGATTGTTATGCACAATCTTTACACCTGTAACAAAACTATTTTTTACAAGGTCACTTTAGTATGGAAGGATTATGGGCCGTTTCAGAAAACTGCAGAAAAATCTTTGTACCGGTATTAGCCTTAAATATCACTGAAGATCTCATATTATTTCTCATATCATAATGGTACCCTCAGTGGGTTGAATATGAAAAAAATAATATGTATTGGCATTGGTCTTAATGAATTTCATTGTCTCCTGTAAACCCTACTCCTGGTGGAACAGAATGCAGGCCTACTGTTTCCCAGACATAGACAGAAGAGAGAGGAAACAGACAGAAGTTCAACATCAAGATAAGAAAGGAAAATCAACAAAAGTTTGAGACACACATCTTCATACAGCATTTAGTGTAAGTGTGTACATTGTTATCAAATGTATAAATGCAAAGATTAGTCTCTACTCAAACATGTGCCATCTCTAAGTCATGCCTGGGCTGAGTAATACTCTATGCATGGAGAAGTTGATTAAGTATTCTGAAATCAAAACGGCTGATCACAACTTCTAATAGCTTTTACATTCCCCAAAAAGAATGGAAGTAGTATGCTTAACAATATGCTCCCACTGGGGACTTAAATCACTGGGCCCAGTGCCCTGATATGTATTTAGCAGTAGTAACTCCTACAGTACAACATTTATGTGCCATCACCTAGGTTAATTATGACAAATGAACCTGTTTATGGGAGGATCTCCAGTGTGTCAATTTAGGTGTATACTGCACAGATGACCCATCAAACGTTCCAAAAAGGAAATCCAAATGTAAATATTGGAATGGTATATGAAATGTATCAATTTTGTCCTACACAGAGGGGTGAGATAGGATCCCAACAGTCTCAGCCCAAACTACTAGATCCATTAGCTATGATCTATTAGAGCTCCATTAGGTACTATAGGGAAAACCCTGATGAGTGCCGAGCTCAGGCTAGAGCATGGCTCTGTCTCTTCGGCATATTGATTTTGGCACCAATCGCAAAAACATTTGTGTGTGTTCATTTTTGCTTTCCTCGGCTATGCATCCATTCACCACCAGTGACATGAATGCCCTCAAGATATATTCTGCATCTCCCTATGTAGAAACCGATGCAGAGTTGTTGACATTCTTTTTTTTCTGTAATTTGGTGGAACCTGTGACTAACTGCAAACACTGCCTCCCTCCTTGAAGCCTCCAACTTGTAATTATGTTCTTGAGCTAAACAGTTGTTTGTAAGTAAGGCTGCTCGGTTCTAAATAAATCAGGAGATAGTGTGTCTGACGCTCTGCTCAAGATCCTCGACAGCACTGTCTGTGCACAAATTACAGACAACAGCGAGGCCTAATCAAAAAAGCAGAGGCAGACATCATCAAATATGTGTACATGAAATATTAAGGCAATGCACAAATCCAGTAATATGTGCTTTCATACTGAAAGCGGTTAACTCTGCCAATTAAACTGGCATTAAATCTAACAAAACCTTTATGAAACTGGGTTAAAATGAGGATAATCTTACAATCAGCCGTCATTTTCTCAAAAGTGGCCTATTTAAATAGACTAAAGTTTAAAAGGTAGCACTCGGTCTCCAATCACAGACTACATCCCAGCATACCATGCATCAGAGATAGGGAAGACAGTTATCTTTCCTCCACAGCTGCAGCTTGGTAGAGAACTAGGCAAATATAGGGCTACACCCAGTGGTTAATGACACAGGCCCCACCTAAAGCTGCGCACCATAAATAATTCATGCACTGGAAATTATGATCATTGGCTCTTAACAGGCCTGCATTCTTTGATGCACAATTAGCCTTTGGAGACCTTGATAGCCAAACTAATTATTAAATCTGCTGTGCAGGACGGGCGACAGGCAGCAACGGATCAGTGACAACACATGCACACTTCTCATCTCTGGACCTTATTGGTATGCTAATGCTTTTGAGTTTCAGCTGAAATGTACCATTCTAATAATGGATGATAATTACTTCATTGCTCAAAATGTGCGTTCGGATTTTTTTTTTTTTTTCAGTGGTGTTGGAACAGCTGCCTGGGTGGCTGAACACCTGACCATGAGTTGATTATGCTCTGTCAGTGTCTGCCTGAAGGACAGGCGTGATATCCATCTGTTAATCTCGCACTGGGACAGACCGAGTGCCACACACACACACACACACACACACACACACGCGTCGTCCGTCTCCAATCCCAACACATGGTCAACCGAGACGAGACCGCCTCCCGAAACGTGTGTAAAGACACGACGGCGATGATGAGCAAGTCGATGGAAAGCTGTGCATCGCTGGCACGTTGCCATCCAAATGCCCCGCTGGCAATCCTCCAAAGTGTGGCTAAGACACTCTGTCAAAGCATACGAAACCCAGACAAATATTACTGCCGTCTGATGGAATGCACACACAGTTTGTTCAAATGAACAGATTACGTGTGAACTCTCTCTGTGACGATGGATGGCCCTTGAAGACACTCTACAGCTGATAGAGCAAGGTGCTATACAAGTACAGATGTCACTGGATCTGAGATCAAAGGACCACATCTACTACTACTGTAATAGAAAATACCTAACTGTGCAGTAAGTCTGACAGCTACATGTAAATCTTTGCTCTATAACTGGAATAAAGGCAAATTGGTATAGAATGCTGATGGGGTCGCTCAGTTGTGACCAGAGACATCAATTAGTCATTTATCTTCTGAATTTATGATTTGCACTGAGGGCACATGGGAATTATTTCATTTGGGTACTCAAATACAAAAGCATGACCTTTGTTCTCCTCTGCTGACACCTCTGGACAGTAGTCTAATGTATCAGCAAAACATTTTAACTACCCCCATGGAGTCCATACTCATTGGCAGATCAGACCCCACCTAAAAGCAGTCATTACATGGATTCTCACAAACCTCCCTTTGTGATAATGAGGAGGATTTCCTTAGATGCATGCTGTGCAACATCTCTCTTTTTATCTGTTCATCATGAGAAATATCCTCATCAAAGGCTCATTTTGGTGACACAGTATAGATGATTGGTGACAATTCAACAGTGTTTGTAAGGCATTGAATATCTCCATTGAAATGTAGCCTACATGAGAGACCAACATAAAGGCGCGTCTGGTGAAAATTAGGAAATAACGTCACCCTCTGTATAAAAAGCCTACCTGGCTCGGCGAACAGACTGCAATTCTACTTGTGTTGCAGACAAAAGCATAATCATACATATTTGCCCCCCAAAAGCTGATGGACATTGTATGTAAGGTAATTTAACTTCATCCAAAACACACGAAATCGCGGCACTCCAATATACACCCAGAGTTCGCCGGGCTCAACAATTAAAATAAACTCTCATCTGATCCTTTGATGTCTGTGCAGCATTGTTGTCACATGCTGTGGGGATTAAATGGTTGTACGAGTCTTTATTCATCGCTATGCCGCCCGACAACAATGTACGAGTGTGCAAGGTAGACCAGAAGTATTTCTACTTAAATGCAAGAACGCAAGAAATGGATATTCCTCTTTTGATAACGTTATCGTATTAACGTGATTTTCACCTGGAATAACGTGCAGGCTGTAAGTATCGATGTCGCATATTAGCTTCCCAAATCTCCTCTCTGGAACATTGTTTACTCGCTTATTTGAAAAATATTTATTTATCCACCCCCACTTCGAATTTGGGTCAGCAAACAATTGTAAACTGACTTACACCAAGAACGGACAATCACCATGTTGGACCACCGTCTCCCGCACTGACAACAAATTGGTTTTCAAGACAAGCAAATCAGGAATGCAGTATCAACGTTTAAAAAGTAATCTCATATTTTAGCGCAGTAAACAACAGACGTCAAAGATGCTGCAACCCAACCTGCTGAACTCCGTAGGAAACCACAATTGTTACAGTGGCACACCTCACAGGCTAAAATCATGCAGGAATAGATAGGCAACAAACACGCCAGGTGGGATAACATCGAACTCACCAATTACAATAACGTCCTGGCGAACGATGTTCTTCTCCTGGACACCCTGCCTTCAATCCGTGATTTAGTGAGAAAAGAATAGTCTTCTCATTCCCAAGAGCGCCAACGGATAGATGTGAACCATTTGCTGTGGGTGCTGGAGGAGAAACGAGGCATCCGCTGGATGGGTGAAATCGGGCGGGAGGCACAACACAAGACAGTATCACTGCGGTGTGCACCGAGCAGGCGAGAAGGCGCGAGGCTATACCGTGGCATGTACCATCCCAGCATCACCCGCTAGACACGCGCTCACATCACCTCGGTTGCTCAGCCAGTTCGCCGCGCGCTCAACCCAGGGTACAGAGCGACATCTGCTGTTACTAAAAGGTGATGCGGAGGCCGGAGGTACACAATTACCTAAATGGGTGACGTAGGCCTCCTAGAATTAAGATGAGCCTTTGTGTAAACACCAGGCCACTTCTCAAGAACATCACTTTAGTACATGTTGCTAACACTGAACAATACACACAGCAGGCTTACCTCTACCTAACCTAGTAGCCTATAGAGAAGGAGAGCTTAATCTGGTATGCAATCAATCAATCAATCAATCAATCAACCAAGTACAGAGAAGGTAAAAAAGAAAAGCAATATTGGTGGAGCAATTTTTGACAGTGTCTTTTTTAGACACTGTCAAAAATTGCTCCACCAATATTGCTTTTCTTTTTTACTTCATAGCAAAACAATGAACATTTTCATACCATAAAATAATGGCGTCAAGATCATGTTGATGCTACTCTAACACTAACATAAAATACATATAGAGAATAGCATTTCTGATATTGCCAATGCACACCCAGGATTTCCATTGCATTGTGTAATATTACTCTCAAAGGTAGGAGCATGACCCTTCTTGTCTGTTTCTGGCAAATTGATAGAGAGAAAAGTGAATAGAAAAGGCCCTTACTCAGTGTGTGTATTTGCAAGTGTGTGCTGGGGTTGCAAGATGGCCAACTTGATAGTTAAAATACTAACATTGTGTCTACATTCTATTCTATTAACACTGTACTGACTGAATGATGTAAAGCTAAGTAATGTATTGAAAGACATAATCAAAATGTAATCAAGTAATCTTTGATAATGTAACTAAATCCGATTATTTAAACATAATCTGATCTGATTATAGTTACTTGTTTTTTGTAATCTGATTATGTAATTCAGATTACTTGCAATCAGGGCATGAAATTGGCACCCGCCAACTAGCCAAATGCGGGTAACTTTTGTGATTGGCAGGTGAAACTTTCAACCTACCTGCCACATTGGCGGGTAGCCAATAAAACAACGAAACACTGAGAAACACTGTTAAAACGAGACTCGCAACAATGTTTACAGAGATACACTGTAACACCATGTAAGATCAGGTGATTGTCTTGACTGATATGTCTGTCTACACTGATGCCATTCAAAAGAGGCTTTGCACGTTACTCCAGTAATGAGCTGTGCTTAGGCTATGTATATTTTGTTCATTTGTATTTTGGACACAAAAAAATGTGGCTGGTAAAAGTACACAGTGGCTGGTGGATTTCAAAATCCACCCGCCACAATGGCTGGTGGCCAAAAAAGTTAACTTCATGCCCTGCTTGCAATTAATTACAACCCAGCCCTGCCTATATGACAGTTAGGATGATGCAATAAGGTTTTAACAGAGCTTTCTTTCTTCAGTCATGCACATGCGAGTGTGTTACTGTTTAGTTTAGAGACCAAGCCAAAGCTTCCACACAATTAGGTACATACTGCATGTCGAAGCAGGTCTGCAAATCCTCACCATACTTGTAAGCATACAGCATTTAAAATTAATTCGGCAGGGTGCAGAATATTTACTTGTAAAGGACACAAGTCTTCTGATGACACTGCTGGAAGGACAGAAGCCTAAATTAATCAGTCAGTGCAACAAAGCGTGACCTACATTCATTCAACAAAAGCAGTCTTCAAAATGTTCTTTTATAGGACAGAAGGCGCTGTGCTCTCATCAGTGTCCCGTTGGACTAGCCACTGTCAGCCTCCCCTGTTCCGTATTCCATCTTGAATGACCTGCTTCCCATTTGTCGGTTCTCTGAAATGACTCACTGCATTAGAAAATAACCTGTCCAGAAATTACGCAACTGTCAATTTGAGACTTTGTACATTTTTTTTTTGTCATCCTTCTAGACTCTATGCATTCAGTGACTTATAAGGCTGTCTCGTTAGCATCCTCAGAAACGGAATGTGTCAGAAGAATCTAACACCATCACACTTGCAATTATACACATTTATTTGGACAGAGTGAACCCACATTACATTTTGATTTAATATATGTAATTCAATATTTCTGTTCAAATAAGCAGTAGCCTGACTTGAAATAATAATAGCCTGTGGTAGAAGTGGCACCCAACCAGACCTTAGGGACTTGGGCTTGATTCAGCGCACAGGCGTTTCCTAATTCCACCTCTATCTATTGTCCTATCATCACAATACAAGTGAAGAAAAAAAACATACTCTGCTTAATGGCTGCAGACTTCAGGACCACAGCCGTTTCCAATGACTTTGGATCAGGGCCCATTCCCATGCTTCTGTTCAATGCTTTGCATTGACTGTAGACTCTGTGGAGCTCAAAGCCACATCGTCAGCCATCGGACACAACAGCTAGGTACACACAGAGAGAAAGCATAAAGCAGAGCACACAGTTATGGGTGAAAGGTAAACACACCAGTCTTCTCACAAGGCCAAAGTACACCAACAAGGACTTTGAGCTCTGTGCCACATTATTTATGTATGTCATATAAATCTGTTAAATTGTAAAGGGGGCAGCTGGATATCAGCTGAAGAATGCAGCATGGCATGATAAGATAACAACAGGTGTGTAAGGTAAAAAAAAAGCTTATGTCATATTTGACAATAGAGTATAACAACAGAAAGACCGGGAGAGACAACAGAGAGAGAAAGAGATAGAGAGAAAGAATAGAGAGTGAGAGTGAGAGAGAGAGTGAAAGGAGTGTCTCTTTTGATCTTCACAAAGCGCATGGAGACCCAACTCTTTCAAGAGTACTTCTTGCCCTACCACATCTAATGTGAACTTACCATGCACTTTCTCTCATCCCCCTACTTCCTTCTACCACTTCCTCATTTGACTACTCTTTTATCTTAAGCCCCTGCATTCTCGTGCTCTGGTAGCAGTAAGTGTTGGAGTAGTCCTTATTGCTACCTAAGGTCTCCTTGCAATGTAGCTTGGATGAAATACTTCATTTTGTATCTGATTTGGATGAGTGCCTTTGCTAAATGAATAAATGTAAATGTAAAGCCAGGGTGAATCACATCACACGATATGTTGTCTATTGACCACTAGAGGGCAGAGTGAGCTTGTGGAGGGCTGAGCAGTGGATGCCTGGGCTCAGTAGATGACACTATCTTCAGCTCTGGTGGAAGGTGCAAGTGCAGCTCAAATAATTCCTCAGGATAGAAAGTCTCCTCTCCACAAAACAGACAGACACACAGATGAATAAGATGAATGTGTGTAGCTTTATTTGAATTTAACAGTATACCACTGAAACAAAAAGGAAAGACTGCAAAATGGATGCAATAAAAGTTAAATAAACAAAGGGATGAAAACAATAATTCAATAATAATAATAATAATAATAACAACAACAATAATAATAATAAAGATAATAAAGAAGAATATACAATGAAATTCAGATAATATAACATAAATATGATTACTACTACCACAAATACTACCAATATTACAGTTTTTTCCAATTGCTAACACACTAAAATGACACTCATAGCACGGTTATTTAAACTGACACACAGAGAGCAAAACATCCTCAAGTCTCCAAAAGTCTAAACACATTTCTGATCTGATTTACACACATTTTGCAATTCAAATGCACTGAACATGGTTCTCTTAGCCTGGTCATACCAAACCCTCGTACTAATATCGTACAGGTGAAGGGAAATGAAAATTGAGCGGAAGCTTACCTATGGCTATGCCAGGCTATGGTTCTCTGCATAAGACACAAAAATCTGCAATGCCATTCAAAATGACACACATGAGCTAGTGGACCAATACATGTGCCACCCAAAATACATGTGCCAGCCAGATAGATAGATAGATAGATAGATAGATAGATAGACAGATAGACAGATAGATAGATAGATAGATACTTTATTGATCCCCAAGGGGAAATTAACCTCAATGCTTTATTTATACCACTTCAATCAGGCAGTAAGCACTATGACAAGACCACAGGTAGGGTAAGGCAAGGCAAGTTTCTTCAATAAAGCACATTTTGTCCAGCTGGGCAACCCAAAGTGCTTCACAAAGATATATTGAGATATTTTTGCAGTTTGGGTGTGTGGTTTTTGTGAATTGTGTGTGAATTTTGACAAAACCACATTGAGTGTGTAGGCAGGCATCAATATGGCAGGCATGTCCATACTGAGAGTCTGATGGCCTGAGGGAAGAAACTTCTGAGTCTCTCAGTCATCATACTGAATCACAAGTAGGATTTCAGAACAGACCGTCACTGGGATGGGTGGTGTCCTTAATAACACAGTCATAAAGACAGAGAGCACTTTGAGATCATTGAAAAGCGCATTATAAATAACATTTATTATTATTATTATTATTATTATTATTATTATTATTATTAGAGAGCGCACAACCCAACCCTGAGAGTACAACACAACCCTGTGAATCCAAGGTGATGAAGTTAAGAGAAGAGCCCAGTGCTCACTGCCATTACTGTAAGAAAGCTTAGAACCCAAAGGAGGGTATTCAACCCAAGGTCTTTGAGCTTAGAGGCCAGAATGTCAGAGAGTATGGTGTTTAAAGATGGTCTATGATAAATTAGCAGCAGCATTATACAGCTTCTGTTTCCACTTTGAGTGTGTTAGAGTGATCTGGAGGACTTGAGAAGTGGCATCCTCAGTGGATCTATTAGGTTGGTCAGCAAACTGGAATAGAATAGCAGAGTTGGAAGCAGCAGGAGATGAAGGCCTTCAAGGCCTCCCTTGATTGGTTCGGGGTGCTCGGCCATGCTGCTTGGGCGCGCGGTTCGGATGTGGTGTGTGGGTTCGCCTGGGGGGGGGCATTGGGGGGGGGGGCATTGTGGGTGGGTGGATGTTGCGTGCGTGGTGGGTGGGTGGATGTTTGCATGCGTGGTGGGTGGGTGGATGTTTGCATACGTGGTGGACGATGTGCGGGATTCTCTTTTCGGGTTTAACTGGGTAACCTATTCCGACGCACCTGTCCCCACAAAAGAGGCGTGTAAAAGCGTTTTGTAAACCCTCTATAGTATAATCATTTATATCACCATTGATATACTTATTAATACCAACCATCATGACTTACAGTAATACTAACACACTTTATTTCTCTTCCCTTTCCCCTATACCTCACCTGTGAGGTAAATCATTACCAGCCATCAACCATCTCTGTGCCTGTCCCTCATCACACCTGAAGTCACATCCCTCTGACTGCCCTACCATCGCCATTGCCATCGCCATCTCTATGACTGCCCTACCATCGCCTGCTGTGGTTCCCTGCCCGAATCTTTGGCCCACGCATCCTAGCGACCCATCACTTTCCGAAATAACTAATGGATTACTAATGGACAATTTATTCCCTACACTGGACTATTTGAACTTTCATTGTCATTGTAACTGTCAAACTACAAATGACTTTACCCCAGGCAGATGGGTTGGGCCCTTGAGTCGTGGATCTGTCTGAGGTTTCTTCCTATATGTATCTCCAATTCGAGGGAGTTTTTCCCTGCCCCTGTTACTCATGGGCTCTCTTTGAATGTTTAACACTCTGTAAAGCGCCATGAGACATGTGTAATGTTTTGGCGCTCTATAAGTGAAATTAAATTGAACATTTAAATTGAATTCAAGGATTGGTCATTCTGATAATCATTCAGGCATAAGGGTGTATTGTTTTTCACAGAAATAACAACAACAACAACAACAACAACAACAACAACAATAATAATAATAATAATAATAATAATAAAGAGGTCAACAGATTGAGCTAATGTCTCACTGGCGCTCCAGAGAACTGACCATGCAAGGGCTCACAGAAAAGTCTCTAAAGTCTTTCACTTTTCAGACATTCTTTACAAAAACAGGATATGGGAAGTCTCTATTTCCCAGACAATGACAGATAAGTTCCCACACGATAGACAACGCAATAGAGAAATTGCAAAATTGCATGATTTACCAGAAATTGTTCTAATATGGGTTTAGCACTAATATCATTGTAACCTATGAGATCCCTGTGGGAAGAACCCCCCCCCCCCCACCACCACCACCACCACCACACACACACACCCAAAGTTTTCTTAAAGTGTGTGTGTGTGTGTGTGTGTGTGTGTGTGTGTGTGTGTGTGTGTGTGTGACACCAAAACCAAACAAAAGCACTGCTCTTTCCACCCGTATATCCTTCAGTTCCTATTCTCCCCCACACAGATCACTTCCAAGCACAAGATTAAATGACCGGCATGTCAACAGGGCAAAGACTCAACTCCACCCCAGACTGGGTTTCACTTACTCACACTGCTTTCATTTTCATAAGGTATCACAGTACATTTTTACAGTTAAACAAACAAACAAAACAAAAACACAACTAAAGCTGCTGTTTCTGTTGTATATGTGTATGCATGTCAATATATCAACATATCTTAAAGGTTTTATTTTCAGAGCCTGCTCTGCCTATGTCTGATCATAGAATTGGAAACATTATAATTGCAATAAGACACACACACACACACACACACACACACACACACACACACACACACACACACACACACACACACACACACACACATTATTCTGGTGAAGGCTGTCACAGCTGTGTGCCTGTCTTTGATATAAACAAATACGCTAATTTGCGTTAAATACATTATACCTTAGCAGTAAGAAAAAAGAATGAACCAAATCTACAGAGCTAAAACAACGAATATAAGATCATGGGATATTGTCTTTGTCTGTGACTTTAACTAACTAATAGCGGAAAGGCACAGATAATCAACTGCAATAAATGTCATAATCAATTACATAAGCAACCTACAACCTACAACTACTGCATACGGGGTCGCTATTGCGGATTATGGCCAGGAGGGGCACCATTTTCCACACACACCATTACCAGAGGACTTTTGTCACACTACAAAAATGCTGATGTGATAAATGATATTGATGCTGACTAGTTTCCAGTAATATTGTAGTTGTTGCGACATTCCCACATTCATCAAGGGAGCAGACACAAATGGTCACATGACTGAACAGACTCCTTCCCGTGCAAAGGTGGTGTGTCTTACAGTAAGCTTCAAGTCTGCACTAGAGAGCACTATGATAACTTTCTGGAAGTTTTGTTTTGTGTTTCTACACGCACGCACGTACGCACGCACACACACACACTGACACACACACACACACACACACACACACACACACACACACACACACACACACACACACACACACACACACACACACACACACACACATTCACCTGCCAAGTTTGTAAGCTAATTTCCAGGACTTCCTCATTCACAGCCTCCATGAAGTTCCCATGCATGAAGTGATTGCACAAGTTTATAGAAAGTTGGATTTCCAGAATTGTACAGACTTCATTGGTTATAGGGACACTTCACCGATTAGCATTGAGCTTTGTATCTTTAGAAAACCAGTCATGTTTTTGAATGGCCGTGCATCATTCCCTCAGTTTGCCTTGAGATGGGAGACATACAGATTTCAATGAAACCCATGATTTTTACATCATTGAAAGCAGGACGTCCAACATTGAAATCCGTATTTCTCCCATCTCAAGGCAAACTGAGGGAATGATTCAATTCCATTCAAAAACATGACTGGTTTGGCCCCAGCCGTGGTGCAACTGGCTGGGGCACCTGCACCGCACGCCTGCGACCCGGGTTCGATTCCCGCCCCGTGGTCCTTTCCGGATCCCACCCCAGCTCTCTCTCCCACTCGCTTCCTGTCATTCTCTCTACTGTCCTGTCCAATTAAAGGCATAAAAAGCCCAAAAAATAACCTTAAAAAAAAAAAAAAAAACATGACTGGTTTTCTAAAGATACAAAGCTTAATGCTAATCGGTGAAGTGTCCCTTTATGCAATTCTGTCTCCGATTGACATCTCAATGTGTCTTCAATTCTCATCAGAGCACTAGTGTTTCCCTTCAGTCTAATGTAAACTAGACAGGATGTCCAGTTCCACCTGACTGAGAGCCATTCATTCCATTCATGAAACTTCTCATGCTTTCTGGCTCCAAATCAAGCAGAGATTTCTTAAAGCGTTCAGCATTAGGAGGCACTTAATCAAGACTGAAATCTGTTGTAAAATGAAGGCTGCAGTCCACTAATACATGTTCTCTGTAAGCAACCCTCATTCCATCTAGATCTACTGATAATGATTCCTTTTTTGAATTACATTGTTTCCATTACAACAGTATTATTATTGCTAACTTTTCTTCCTTAACTACTTCCTTAACTCTGCTGTCATCTCAACTATTTGGATTCTGAAATGGCCTTTCCCCCTTCAGTTTCCAAACTCTACTGCCTGGCTGCTCACCAACAGATTACGAATACTACAGTACAGCAGTAATCTGGCAAGTCAACATTTGCAGGATGACAATATCATATGGACTTGCTCTGCACTTGTGAGGGGAAAATACCTGCAATGCTGTATATATCAAAACACTTCTAAAGTGTCAAGTAAGAGACAAGCATTTGATATGCATCTTAAATCAGGTTATTTTCCCCTGTAATAACCTTTTAAAGGTATACTTTTAAAAAGCTATTTAATATCTATTATGTTAATGAACGTAATACAACCCGAATTCTGAAAAAGTTAATATACACTATAAAATGATAATAACAAAATGATGCTAAGATTTACAAATCATGTCAACCCTATATTTAATTGAGACTAGTTCAAAAACAACATATCAACTGTTGAAGGAGAGAAATTATATTGTTTTATGGAAAAAATATTTTCATTCTGAAATTAATGCCAATAACATGTCTCAATGTGGTCCCATATGGATTTCAGCCGCTCAACAGTCTTGAGTATTCTTAATTCTTCATATCTGATGCCCATGCCATAGGCACTAATGCAACATAAGCACTTTTGAATTGAGCACTATAACTGTACGTTCAGACCCAAACTGTCACAAGCGCCAAAGTCGCTCGTGAAGCTCATAACGCGACGCTCAAACCAGTTCAGTGTCGAAAGCGTCAAAGCCATGACGAGAAACAATCGAACAGACCACAAGCAGCAATCTGAGAGTTCGACATTCTGATTGGTTGACGCCGAGCCATGTCATAGCTCATTACCATGAAGTTAACTGAGGCTCAACTTTTTTCTGACGCCCGTGACGCCCATGAAGCCACGCTCACGCCCAGAACGCTTTTGACGCCAGTAACGGCAACTCTCCATATAAAATGAATGATTTCCGGCGCTCTAGATGCTTTTGGCGGTTTGGGTCTGAGCGCACAGTAACAAGTCCCTCTATGATTCCTCTAGGAGTCCCTATGACTTCCCAAAAGAATCACACACATTGATTGGTCTAACCACAGGACCTTTTTTCACTTCACATCAGTCCATTTGAAATGAGCTCTGATTTCTGCATCATGTCTAAATGACATGTCTTCTTTGAATAGTAGAGTTTACACTAGCATTTGTGAATGGACACTGGACAGCCAACTATGGTTATCGGAAGTTTTCCTGAGCTCATACAATGATTCTCTTTACAGAAAAGGTCTGGGTTTAATGCAGTGCCATCTGAGGTCATCCAGGTCATGGTCATCTATTATTTTTTTTCAGCTCTGTCCCTCGTTTTAAAGGGTTCTCTGGATTCTCTGAATAATGTAATGACATGATGTGCTGTAGATGATGGAATCCTCAAATCAAATTCCACTCTTCTATTCCACAGTTGAACTATTCTCAATAAAATATACGACTGGCATCATTTGTAAAACATAGCATTCTTCTTTTATTCACATTTCACAAAGCGTCACAAATGTTCCGGAATTCGTGTCATAAATAGACTACTGTATGTCTACTTCAATGAGGCAGCGTGAAAGTTTGTGTACTGTGTCATTGTCAAAGTCCATGATGTAATGAGTGATGCACACACCCACACACACTTCCTTTCCTCTTTCTTATCTCTCTCTCTCTCTCTCACACACACACAAATACTTCCTTTCCTCTTTCTGATCTCTCTCTCTCACTCACTCTCACACACACACACACACACACACACACACACACACACACACACACACACACACACACACACACACACACACACACACACACACACACACACACACACACACACACACACACACACACACACACACACACACTGTAGTAGGTAATGGAAATGTGTAGGCCTACTGCATGCTGGCATACATTGGCTATTCTGGGTTTTTTGCCATTACTGATCATCTTTACCTGAGCTCATTTGTTAATGTTGAATAACAACATTGTCAGTCAGTCCCCAACCAACAGTAAAAATAAAAAAAAATATGAAAAAGCAAGAGCAAAAGTTAAAAAAGGCTTTATTGTAGCGGCTTGGTCACTTTAAACCTTTCTAAAAAATTCCAACGCATTTCAGCAATGTAGCCTTCATCAGGGAGTCAAAGACCACCTCAAACAAACTTTATCTGAGTCCAAGAAGCGCTCCTAGACAAACGTTTTCTGAATAAAAAAAATATGTCTTCTTATGTTATTATTACCTTACATAGAGTACTATGCTTCTTTTCATTACAGTAGGGCCTATAAGTCCAATGCTAGATAAAATAAACACAATAAATAATAATATTACAAGGGGGGGCCTTCTCTGTCTCTCTCTGCCTACCTCGGCGCTCATGTACAGGAAGACTGCTGTAGGCAGGACTGACTTCCTAGCTGAAAGATCCTCCAAATGTTGTCGCCCAGTCTGTTGTCTGAGCAGTGGGCTATGGAGGTTGATGTGAGGAATTGTCCATTATGTTGATATGTATGTGCAGCATCCTCTCCTTGTCCCAAACACAGTGTCAACCTTCGCCTGGTCTGGTCTACTTCTTAGTGCCACAGGCTCTGCTGCTGCTGCTGCTGCTGCTACAACAGATGGCTGCAAAGAAATAAAAGAAAATGTGAGATGGTCAAACACATCACTGATTCCTTCCCACGACTTGAATATTTTCTTCACTGAAAATGTTTTTTGTGGCAGCATATTTATTGGGCAACACAGTCAAGCCAATCCGTAACCTTCCATTTTCAACCTTCAGTTAAAGCAGCAACTTCAAGACCAGAGGAAATGTAGTCAGTCGGCCTCTAACAGCTTGTACTGTAACTGCATGTGAGCGCTTGATTGTCACATAGCAACGAAAGCTCTCTATCCACACATTGAATCATGCTTCTCATTCAATATAGCAGAACACTGCAAGCAACAGAAAGGAAATAGAGACAGGGTGCCCAACAAAACACTCTGCTGAAAAAGTTGCCCCGCATCAGACTGGGTAAACCCAGGCCGATCTGCCAACGATTTGATTTCGCCCTGCAGCTCAGGCTGAAAACCTCCACATTTGTCTATCCTCCTTCCATTACATAATCTGAGGGGCCTTGCTGTATTATGTTGGACAGTACTGCTTTGTGTTGGACAGCACCACTTCATGTTGGACAGTACTGCTTCAGTTGCATTCAGTAAGTACTCAATCTGATTGGTTGCTGACACTTGCTTGTATCACATGCAGTTAGGGCATGGTATAAGGATAAGGACATAGAATGGATGAGTCGAGTACTGTGTTCTCTGATGTTTCAATAGTATATTTTCAAAAATTCATAAAAATTAAACTCAATTGCAATTTTACAAGCCCAATTAAAACCTTACTGTATATCTAGGCTGGGTATTGAAATGGTCCGTTTGACTAAATGGCACCCTCTTTGCCAATCCCAATTAAACTTCAATGGCTTTGCGATATTTGACATCACAAGTAGGCTTTCTTCTAATTCGCCCATTTTTTAGTGACTATGTTTAAGATTGAAAAAATATTTTCATATGAAGGAGGGCACAACCATGCCTCATGTCCATGATGGCTCTTTGGTTATGCACAACCTCTCCTGATTCATAAAAAACATTTCTATTTCTATGTCTGTATCTACAGTAGATTGATGACCACTGCTAACTGGTAGTGCTGTCTGCTTTGAAGATGCTTTCAACATGGTTTCACAACGGAAGAGAGAGTTAAAACTTCCCACCACTTCCCCTTTCACATGATGGTCATGTATTGACATCATCACTGATTCCAGTAATTCTGACCCTTTCACAAGCGGAAACGTTTGTAGTAGTATACTGGGAAATACCAAATCAATCTATTCACAGAAATCCATAGCCAGACAGCTGAGAAAGCTATGTAAGATTGTGCAATGCACAATCACATATATTGAGACTCATATCATCTCTTTCAGCAGCAATTGACCGTTTAATTCAGTTGAGAAACAGCCAATCTAATCCAAATTTGCAAGCATAGGAAGCCTTGAAGAGGGCTGTATGCTACAACCATTCACAAAATATTCTTACCCATCAATTTATAATGTCCAGTCATGTTTGACCGGGAATACACATGGATGTAAATAAAACACTCATGTTGTTACGAAAATTATATATATAAAAAAAATGCGCTGCCTTAACAAAGTCATGAAACCGCATGCTAGTAAGAATAAGGATTCAAGGATTCAAGGAATTTTTATTGTCGTACCAGTTCACATTTACATGTTTGTGGTTCGAAATTAGTACTCAGGACCCAGTAGAGACATATTGTTATAAATTAACAATATTTTTGAGAGAAAAGAATTGTCAATCAATCACATTTCACTTCTACAACAGGAGGGCTAGCACACTCCAACCAGCAAAAAGCATTACAACATACCCTCCTCGTGTCAAATCTCCTCCTTTCATATCAATTGTACCAGCACTGTGAATCTAAAAGTTGTTTTTCTTTCATTTTTCCACAAAACTTTTACTATGTTATCCATCAGTTCTACACCTGCAACTGAGCTTTAAGGGGTTGTACACGACCTCAATTGGAGGGACTACCTAAGTCTTTTAATCACACATTATACTGAAAAAAAGTGAGTAAAAACCACTTGTCCACATGACCCCTTCCTCAGATGACCTGTTGGTGTTAAAACTAAAAGAGAGTTAGTCACAGTTACTAAATCACAAAACATGAGTTTGTTAACAAGTCATGTCTTTCTTTCAAAAACAATGCTATTACGTTGAACTGACATATTTTGCCACAGCAATGAATTCATCCAACAGAATCATGTCAGATCAATGTGAAACACGTAAGTACTGAACCAGTAAGGCCAATTAACACATGGGACATTTGATGCCTTGGTGCCACTATGTTATTGTGTTCCCATGAGTCTTTGCAAGAACACCGACGAAATCACACAGCTAACAGTGTGAGGGCTAAGCTTAGAGACCAGTAGAATTTGGAGCAGAGTTGTCTTATAGGTCTAATAGGCCTTGTAACCACAAGAAGAGAAAATAAATGCTAGACTAACTCTAGACATTTCATTCATGTGCAACCGATCAAGATCAAGATCAAATGAAGTAAATCCAGCAGTGTGTGCTGCTCCCAAACTTTGTGCACAGATAGGCCTTGTCTCTGTGTCACATCTACTGTATCTAGAAGCAGTGATTATAATGGCCCAAGCAGAGTGGAAATGTGTTCTGGAATTTCACACAATTCGATGTGCATTGTGGTAGCAATGTCTCCGCATGTCTCATTTCGTAAAATTTGAACGTTTACATCACAAGATAGTGACAGCTAATGTATCAAAACAAAATCTACATTAGACCTACATTACATTAGGATCCTACATTACATTAGGACAACCTACATTACGATCCTACATTACTGTACATCCTCTGTTTCTGTCTTTGAGGCCCGTCTCACACGCACACACACACACACACACACACACACACACACACACACACACACACACACACACACACACACACTCTTTTTCTGTCTTTTCTGACCCACAGTAATAAAATTCGAGGCTTTTGAAAACACTTGCTGCCTTTCAATCTTTTCCTCTTTACGAGCCGAGCTTGAGCCATGCCCAGGAGAACAAGATGGCATTCAGACTGGTTTTCGCACACTGAGTACAAGAGTGTACACTCATTCCCAAGGTGTGCAAGGAATGCAGAACTGTATTCGCAGTACAAGAGGTATACAGGTAGAACCAACATCACACAAACATTTAGCTATCTTCAGGCCAACAGATGGCAAGTTATTTTGCGAAAACAGGGACCAAAAGCTTCTGTTTCTTTTCAGCCTAGTGGGGTAACATACCCACCAAATGTAGTGTGTTGTGTGCTGGTGATTGAATGTCCGAAGAATTGGACAAAAATGGAGAAAAACTTCTACAAAACCTTTATGACTGTACTGCACTAACAGCAGTCTTTTTAAAAAAAAAATTTTTTATCACCGCCATAGTGTTGCGCTTAAGCTGACTGGCTGCAGCAACTCCAGCAAGGTGAAAACGATTGCTTTTTTAAAAAAAAATATCCTGAACCGACAGAACTCACTTGACTTATGTGAAAACTCACTGGATTTGTGTGTTTAATGCTGTCTAGAATTATGTGAAATGCTTGCACCCTTCTGAAAATAAATCAGGCTTTTGGTAAGAAGCTTTTGAAGTCGCCACTTTTAATGAGCAGAAACAATCTCACTTCATCCTTTGGGGCTATCCTCATAAGACTGACCTTCGTACCGCCTTCCTTTACCAGTTGCGCTGAAGGAGGACAAACACATTCAGTAACTGACACAAATACTGGTCACTGTAATCTACAGAGGGGTTATTACGCTTCTGCTCATCAAATGGTCATCCAGGGTGCTGTCACTTAGCTCAAGGACCAGACGGATAGAATGATGAGTTAAATATGTTGGGGGGGGGGGGGGGGGGGGGTAGAAAGAGAGAGAGAGAGAGAGAGAGAGAGAGGAATGTGTCATGCATGGGAGTTCCACAGGGAGTTCAGAGAGTAAAAACTCCCTCAGTGAGAAAAAAGGGATGCAAATGCGGTGTCCTGCAAGGTCAAACAGCTGTGAGAACAAGGCACTGCGCTCACAGTCCTCCTGTTCTGTTCCAATGCCTATTTGCTGCCTCTGCATTTTGAAACATCTATCTTGCTTCAAGTGTTTGGACTTCTACTGTAGATGTTTATGATTAAATAAGCTGCTGTGTATAAATCCTCTAGCCAATGAATTAATTAAGTCCTATATCTCAACATTGCTGTTGTAGCAATCACAAATAATGTATCGGCCCATGTAAACAGCATGCAAAAGGATGAATGCAGCTCATCTCTGCACTAGATGTTTAAGCTCAAAAGTAAACAATACACGAGCGTGCAACCAGGGACTAACAGTATTTGAAAAGGAAAAAAGTCATACAGCTACCTTTTGAAGGAGGACTGAAAAGATCAGCCATTTAAGTTCATGCAAGGTGTGTTGGGTTGATAGAAGTGGTAGGAGAGGAGGTATTCTCACAGGAGTTGGGTCTTTAAAAGCCTCTTGAAGATGGGCCCCATATAAAACACATGGTCTCATGTGTTTGGTTTAACTGCATTTAGGACGTGTCAAGTTCACTTTTGCAAGTTCAGTTTGACAGAAGAATAAAAGATCAGACGCCAGGGGAAGGGTTCAAAAGGGCCGTTGTAAAAATTCTTAATTAAGCATGGGTGTGTTTTGGGCGAAACATCTATTAAATCAATGAAAGAGCCATCTCCCATCCCTTTCATGGTACAGTTCATACGCCAGTAGCGCGTGTACCATGGCGCAATAAGGAGAAGTAAACAAATCTCTGCAGAAAGATCTGCTTGAACATGTGGCATGTGAACATGCAACAGCTGGATTCCACTTCAGTTTGCCACTGTTGTACTGGTATACACACGTCTACTCTGTACTCGCCTTGTAAGTCTTTACTTAGTTATTTACTTTCACAGTACAACGGACAAAGGATTACAATCAAAAACATAGGCTGAAAAAATGAATGAAGATGAAATGAAGAATTCGAATGACTCATCCAAGCATATCAGCACTTTTTGCTAGGGAGTCGTTGCTAAGGTCTCGCCACTTATTGCAATTGACCTAGACTATTCCACAAGACAACCAATTATTATCATTCAATGGGTAACACCAACTGAATACAGCAGCACTATTCAGGGCCAAGCATGTTTGCCAAGGATGACACAGAGCCTTAGAATGTGTGACACTTCACTGTGACAGTCAGTGAAATGGGTGTGTAAAGTTCTATTTATCTCAGATCAATCTGTCCATGTGGTTGGCAGTAAGTTCGCAGCCAAGATGACTAATCGTAAAACACTGCTGAACGTGCGATGGGAATGAAACCTCAAATTAAATGAACTCTTCCTGTTGACTGACTTGCACTTAATCAACAAAAGTGCATCAATTGATTTCCACCACAGCCTCAGCCTGAGGTGTACACACACACACACACACACACACACACACACACACACACACACACACACACACACACACACACACACACACACACACACACACACACACACACACACAATTATATTTTAAATAGTTTGCCATGTGAGCAAGAAAACTCCACACAAAACTCCTCTTGCTCATATGTAAGACTGTGACTCAAACATGTTTCCATTATGACTATAATGAATTCACACACCTGACAGACAGGATAGCTGTTAGTCAAATTGCACTCCCCACTTCATGCTCCTGTCCTGAAACAACATGGTAGTCTGCTACAGTATGTGTTAGTGTTGTGTTAGCAATTATGTTTGCCTTCCATTCTCAGAGCCTGTTGCAAATATCAGTGTTTTATGAGACTATGTATTGAGGTGACACCCACTGACAAGATGTATTAGTCATGCAGAAGTACTGCCAAGAAAGTTTTTCAGGTCTAGGATTGTGTAAGTATAATTACTGTCATGAAACCTTATAACAAAGATTGTCCAGTTACTAAGATGAATCATAAAGGGGTTTTTCAAAGGAACAAAATGGCACCACTTCCTGCCTCCTAAAGGGGAGTGATCAGTGACGAAATAATCAATGTAGAACGATGTCGAAGCAGCAGAAGCAGTGTGCCGTTGAGAACAGGCGGCCTGCGCTATTAGCAGAGACAGAGACAGATCGCGAACAAACTTATTTTTCAATGTTTTTATCTCGTTGGAATATACGATTTCAATGTGGGAATGTTAGAAAGACGTGTGCCTTGTAGAATATGGGTTTGTTACTTGCATTGCTGAATGTAGGGCTAAGAGAATGGTCACAATCCGAGATGATTTATTTCTCCCATAGAAATACATTGACACTGTACCTCCCGATTGCCTCCTAAAGGGGAGGGGCCGCTGTGAACCCTACGTCACAATGAAACCAGAATTTACCCTCTTATGAACTGTCTCGCTTTATACACCGTCTCTGCTTATAATGCAACACCAAATGACCAGATGGATCATCCTGATTCCTGATCATATGGCCAGCGTTTAAAGGAAGCCATGCAATGACCAAAGTACTCACAGGTGACACTGTGGGACAGAATCTACAGTAGCTATGCTGTTGGCACTTTGAATTGATTTGATTGATATAAGCTGGCAGATGATTTGTTCATTTCTTTTCTTTTCAAAAGGTGGTTGCTTGAAGTTGAGCAATGCAAGCATGTCTTTATTACCCATCCTTCCACAACCTAGCAAGGGTTGCTTGTCTATACTGTACTACTACTACTACTACTACTACTACTACTATTATTATTATTATTATTGTGGTTATCATTACTGTTATTGTTGTTATTACACTATCATCTAAAAAAAAACCCTAAAAAGCCCTCCATGCAGTAACTCAGTATGATGAACGAGCAGATGAGGGAGCAATTTGCTTCACATGGTGTAGTTGTAAAAAGTGACATAAATCAATCTTCACTTATCATAATATTCTCATATTTCAAATTCCTTGCAAGTCCACAATACACACTGACACAATACTTCCATTGATGGTCCGCGGGGTTGTTGGAGATTGGTGACAGTATCTGAGGAAGACTTTCCATTGGTTAACGTTGAGTGAAGCCAACTACAATTTATGGTTAAGTTTACAGTTAGGGGGTTGATTTGGTTAAGGTGACATTGTTCAACAACAATTCTATATAATAAACAGATGACCTGTGAAGTCTGTTAGTAGTGTTTCTACTAGTTACACTAATAAAAACCATACAATACTAATTCTGTGATCATGGAATCTTCTTTCAGAAAGTTTCAAAATCAAGTAAATATAAAATATAATGGAATGCCTATAGGACCAGAATTTACTTTTGTTTATTATTTATATCAGGTTAAGCTAAAGGTCAGGCTAAGCCTCAGGCTGTGTTGTATAGTTACATGATTGTTTATCTGGGTGCATACCAGTGTACTCAGAAAAGTCCCAAATCTTAAAGACTTCCAAAGTATATAAAAAGAACTGATAATCAAAAAATTGATAAAGTTCTTTGTTTTTTTGACAGTTACATCAGAAATATGTGTTATCTGATTCATAACAACTGGGGATAGGAGTGTTCTTGTTTAGTGAGTCATAGGTATGTACTATTGGTTTTCTCTGCCCAGTACATTTCCTAGGCTATCTGCTATAGCTCTGCAGGTGGCAAATGTAGCCTTTTATGAAATTGTAGTAGGCTGATGCATTTTAAGTTAGGCGTACTGTAATCTGGAAAAAAGGCCCCCGAATCGCCAACTGTGCCATGGTGTCATAGACTACACAATTAAACTACACAACTTTAATCTCATCCACTTGTGTACAATCTCAAACTGACAGGCACACGCATACCATGGGACACCCTTATTTGTGTCATGAGCATGGGAACAAGTTAGTGCATATATCAGGCACAATGCTTAATGTTTGTGTTGCCAACCACACAATCCTGATATGCTGCAGAGTTGTGGCAATGGACAAAATACCACAATTAAAAATGAGCAAACCCTATTGTGGTTTGCCTTGGGCTTTCATCATGTCATTGAAGCAAGTCTTTGAGACTTTGATGAAATGAAGGCTTGTATGGTGTGCTTATCTGTACAACACTGTCAAACTCTTTCAAGTTCTTCCACATGCCTAGAACACACAGGAGGGACGGCAACTCTTATTTAGCAGTTTCAAAACACCACACACAAGGCATTTCAAAAATTCACCTATGAAAACTAATTAATTAAAACGAGTGTCATGAAAGACATGCACCTTGCAGTAAGTCTGTAGTCACTGAAAATAGATCATGACAATGCACTAGTTGTCTGTGATGAAAAAATGAGAAATGTTCCTCCTCCAGTGAAGTTTGAATTGCACAGGCCCATCCTGTTCCTACTTTCTGAACATAAGCCAAAGGCAAAGCTCATATTTCAACACCATCACCACTTGTCAGAAAGGCTGGTCCTTTCCCATGACTATTCAGAACAACACATGGAAGAAAGTAAAAATCCAGCCTCAGTTGAATATGATATTGCCAAGATAAAGAACCAGAACAAACCCCCTTCTCAGTAGTGGTAATACAAATATCTGTGAATACTACAGGAGCAGCGATGAATCTATATTTTATTTTACATATTCAGATGCAAATGTCCATGATCATTGTTGATGAGAATGTCCCCAGTCAGCAGTAGTGAGTAGATACAGTAAATATATGGAAAAAATGGTGATATTATAGCACCAAATAATTTGATGTGTTTCGCTGCCCTTAATAGTTACAATACTTGCATACATATTTTCTGTATGTCCAAATGTTATGAGAAAATCACACAAATCTATTATCATCATTATACTTATTTTTGCACTTTAATTAGTTCCCAGGCATTCGATTTAATAGCCAAGTTTCCCCCTTCCACCACCTCCCCCCAACATTTTACAAAAGAAATGAGCATACTTTTGCTAATAATGATCTAAAACTTTTACACACAGATGGTGCAAGGGGTCAGTTGCAGTTGGGTTTCAAAATCTGATTTATTATGACTGCTGCTAGTGTAGCTAGCATAGCGGTCATATAGTGATTGTCAAAGATTTTTTTTTTTTCTTCTTAAAGGAGAATTCCGGTGTGGTATTGACTTAAAGTGTGTTGAAACATGATACCGAGTGTGAGTGTTTGTCTCAGAGCTGATCTCGACCTGCCCCCTGCACTCAGAAATCTGCCGCTAGTTAGCCGATGCTACCAACAGGTTTTCAATGGGGGTGCTTCGGCCATCGGCTTAGCCATGCAAATAAATCACTGTTTTACACCATTTATGAGGCTCAAAGTAGCTCCACACTTTATTGGTAGACTTCTGAGGGCCCTGACATTTAAAACGAGATACTGAGAACTTTGGAAGTGCACAGGAAGTTTATTTAAAAAAAAAAAAGACTGTTTACAAGCAGTATAGGCGGTGGGCCGAGCCTCGATATTGTGAATTTCGCAAATTCCCATCCGCTGTGTACGATTTTTTTGCAATGACATTTTTAAAAATCCCCTAACCACTATGGACATTGTTTCCAACTTTGTTTCGCTCACCGTTTTAAACAGGCAAATTCACTAGACTACTACAGAAATCCCATTGAAATCTGCTGCGTTCCCTTGACAACAGGAAGTAAACGACGTGGGATGGCACTTGTGTACCGCTATCTTGAGCATGGATCTACGCCGTCAACTTCTAAATTTGACTGTTTTTAATGATTTTATTTACGAACTTGCAACAGCTCAATCCATTGAATCCGGACTGTACTCTTTGCTGATGTGGAACACCTTTCTGTGGCAGATAATGGACTTCCAACTTCAGAGGTATCGATAGGCCATTGAAAGCATTTTGTAGGCCTATAATGATCGCATTTGGCATAGGTGAGACTAAATGCAATATAGTTTTATGTTTCAGATGATTGTTCTCAGTGGCGGAACAACTGCACACAGGGCCCTGGGGCAGAGATGGTTGATGGGCCCCCCCCTCCCCATACGCCCCCCCCCCCCCCCCCCCCCCACCGCTCCGCCCCCCAACACGCATCATAAGATTTGAATGATAACAAAAATGTGACACTAGCAACTAAAGTAATGCAAATTGCTTACGTATTATTTGATATTTTGATCAATTGTGATATTGATATTGATAAATGGTGCAGTCACTTTAAGAACAGTCTGAACGGTTCTCATAATGCTGTTTTGCAGGTCATGCTCAAGGCTGAAGGCTCTACCAGCTGTAGCTCGTTTATTGCACCATATTGATATCACAACTTGTATTACAGTATTACAAGCAGCCTTCATTTGTTGCTTTGGAAATGGAGGGTCCCAAGCTTATATTTCTGTTTGCAAGTAAACGTGCATTTTGAACCTGGTAGCCACTTAGCTATCTGAGTGGAATGCATTCACAAGAATAGTCTAATTTGTGACTCCATTCTTCAGATGGTAAATATTAGGCTAGCTAATAAATAAATTGGCTAAGTTACTCACAGTGAGTGCAGCCAATGTAAAATAGTCTTCTTACCAACCTGAGCTTACAAATGGTGAATCACTGGAAACCTGATCTGCCACCTCCTTTTAGCCTCCCCGTTTTTGCTGCCATCATCATTAGCCACCTTTCTTAAAACGATTATGGCAGATGTCAACAAAGCTAGGTGTAACCTGCCTAATAGCTGTTTTAAAATGTTCTGCACATTTTGCATAATTCCTTGCCGAATTTCGGACGGTAACGGCATCACGTGAAGCGGCCACTTGCTGTTCACATCTTTTTCTGGCCCCGCCTGCCCCGCCCATAGCTCCGCCCCTGATTGTTCTAATAAATTGCGTATTGTTTGCGGAACTGTTTGTGTGTGTTTCTTTCATTGTCATCGTCTGTCATCGTGTAAAGATGTGGTGAGCAACCTTGGGTGGGCTGTGCCTGGATGGGCTTGTCATTGTAAAAATAAACATTGTCATACAGACTGACAAAATAAGCACGTGTATATGTATACATACACGTGTGCTTAGATATAGTCATTGCATTTATGCTAGTAATAGCCGACTGAAAATGAAGTGATGCATGCATGTAGCTGGAAATGCAAAAAGCCCTGTAACCCTTTTCCCACACAAGCTGGGCAAGATTTGTGCAGTGTGCACTTTCATAGGCAAACCTGCACACAACAGAAAGTGTAATTGCTGAAAATGCTGTAGTGGCATATAACCTGAGAGACGACATTCAAGAGGTTCCAGCTAATGTTGGATATCACTGAGAGTACTACTTGCTCTTCACCAACAAAGAGCATAGAGCACTGAAGAGAGAAAAAGACAGTGAGGGTTTGTATTAAAAGGCTTATTCTCTGAGGATCTGGTTTCTGCAAGTAGGCTAGAATAAGACATTAATAAACTGCCAGTCATAATCATGTGTACCCCTGCGGTCAATACCCTGGTGAGTGTGTAGCAGGCCTTTTTAGGGTTATGTATAAAATGTTTGTCATAAAGTGTCACAATGGGTTTCCTGGAATAAAGGAAGATAATCATCATTTTCATCGGTTTAAACTTTATTCAGAGAAAGTACAAATTAGTTTCTGCCCATAAGGGTAGGGTAAGTGGCATAAATTGCATTTATAGTATAATTTCCCACTTTACAAAGTGCCTCTGGTAACAGTAGCCCGTCCCCGTCACATCAGCAACACATACCGTTGCTGAAAAGGATTTTTACCACAAGAACACACATTGTGTAACAAGTGGAGACTGCACATTCACATTGCATACAGCATGCACTGGCAACTGACACAAGGGTGCAATGTTAAGTCATAATATGAACATGCAATTGACATTACAGGGAAGACATACACAGGGCTGCCAAGTCTCGCGCTTTGAGCGTGAGAGTCACGCAATTTGACCCATTCTCACACAACATGCCATACTTGACATTTCTCACGCTTATTTTTCCCCTTTCAGTATGTATTATTATTTTCAGAATAATAAACTGTGGTCCTTGTCTTGCCTTGCCATAGTTCGAGCAACTCTGATTGACTGACCGCAATAACCAATCCATCAGTCCATTGTGCCTAAATCTAACCAACCACAGAAGGCAAAACGCAATATAAACCAATCAGAAGCAACGTAAGGCGGGTCTTGGCGTTGAGCACCAAGTCCCACATTTAAAATGTTCTCCTACTTGCTAGATTTTGTTCACTGTTGATTTGCTGTTTCTCCTTGAGTTTCCAAGTTAACATGTAGCCTACTGTTGTAAGGCTGCTACAAGTCTATCATTGTCCTATATTTGTTGCAGAGCTGTGTAACATTTATTTGCCTCTTCTCTTGGTCAGTTAACACTTGAAAAAGCGACTCTAATCGGAGCTGCCAAGTGTCTCATACCATTTTCTGAAACTTGGCAGCCCTGCATACAAAAAGCAGGATTGGTAGGATTAGTTTGCAGGTGGGTCCAGAAGGAGACGTACAATGGAGTTCAGGGAGAGTATGAGAAAAAGTGTTCATGAGGCAGGAAGATTTGGGGAGGGACCGGTCATTCAGTCTGGAAGTAATGCTGTGAAGCTGGGGTGGGGGGGTGAAGAAGCCATGAGCAGTGATGCAAGCAGCACTTATACTCTCTGGTGACACTTCCCTCTCCACAGTCAGCTTGTGGTCAAGGGGCTCTCAATGGTGAAGGCTGACAGCATACTGTAGGTGTTGGGGAAGTGAGCCTGAAGTCACATCTTGGACCTTGGTTGATGTCATCTCTAAGTACTGTGTGTTATCTAGATAAAGATATAGGTTGAAGACACTGATCACTGAAAGATGCACAGATTCAACATAATAATTTAATAAAAGGAATACAAGATAGTTGACACAGCCCCCCCCCCCCCCCCCCCCCCAGCACCAAAAACTGTTTTGGAACTGGTTCACTGCCAAGGCAAAGCCCTTCAATGTGTGGGTGGCAACTGCTCCTGCAAAAAAAACGATCTACCCTGTACAGACCTATGTCTTTGTATAAACTGTAGCAATTGTGAATAGTTTAACTGCATGACTATTCTGAAGTAACTCATGACGAGAAGTTCATTGTATTGTTTCAGTTCTCTGCTGTTACTATTAGCTAATGTATTCGATTTCATAGCAAACAAAATACAGTATTTTAGTGGAAAGGTATATGCCTTGCTGAATTAATATGTTACAAACATAAAGAACAATATTCATAATATCTAAGTGTCACTGTAAATTAAAACTTACGTGGTTTCACGAAGATATGCACACGACTATCCTTCCAGCTGGATTTTAACTTCCCTAGTACCTTCATAGAATCTCTCCGCTGGCCGCCATCTTGTAATTAAGTCGCGATAAGCCGACTGACGAGCACGAACAAACAGGAAGGATAGGGGAACATATTGCAAACATTTTGAGCTTCGTTGATACTGTGTACTCATCATGCTCTTGTAGACAGTATAACTATATATTTCCTATGGAATTACTTTTGCAATATGTTCCCTATCCTTCCTGTTCGGTCGTGCTCATCAGTCGGCTTATCGCAACTTGATTACAAGATGGCGGCCAGCGGAGAGATTCTATGGGTGCCTCTCATGCAGCGTTTATACGTCCTCCCTCGCTCCTCGATGCCTCGATCCTCACTGATCTACATAAAGAATGATGGGGGGAAACAATGGGATAGTCTATCCAGTGTTAGTTATAGATCAGTGGGAACGCCCCTCGAGGATTGAGCATCGAGGATCGAGGAGGCATGTTGAGAGGCACCCAGTGAAGGTACTGCTTGTAAATAGTCTTTTTAAATAAACTTCCTGTGCACTTCCAAAGTTCTCAGTGTCTCGTTTTAAATGTCAGTGGTGTAAAACAGTGATTTATTTGCATGGCTAAGCTGATGCCCGAGGCACCCCCATTGAAAATGTTGGTAGCATCGGCTAACTAGCAGCAGATTTCTGAGTGCAGGGGGCAGGTCGAGATCAGCTCTGAGACAAATGCTCACACTCGGTATCATGTTTCAACACACTTTAAGTCAATATCACACCGGAATTCTCCTTTAAGAAGAATGATACGATCACACTCACACGCACAAACACACACACACACACACACACACACACACACACACACACACATGCACATATCATCATCATCATCCGCGATCACTCACACACACGCACACTCTCATACACAAAAGCAAACTCACACATGCACACACTCATTTATATACATATGAGCTGCAACAGTAGGAGATATATGCATACAGTATACATTGCACAAATAGGAGATACAGGAAAGTTGACAGGCGTAAATTTCTTTTTGTGCAGAGAATGTGCAAAACTGAGCGGCGGTCATTTTGTGTACCGCTATGCGGTGCATCTAGTTATGATTGTTTCCCAAGAAACAACATTGTCTCAACTTTCCAATGAGACCATTTGATTATAGGCCAAACTAGGGAACACTGGCCTCTGAAGGACATGCTGCCCACTGCACCTCATAGGAGTGCCAGTCCAAAGTTTGTCTTGCATATGGCCTTGAGTCATACTTCCTCAGCAGCTAAATGGAGACTTGGAGCATGATGGAAGATGGAAGATGGAAGCAATAACCCATCCAAACTCCCCAGAAATCAAGCTACTGCAATCACTAGCACTCCAAAAATCAACATGGTGGCTGCTCCACTCCCTGGGTGCCCCTCATGTAGGGATTTATCAATCCTTCCTTCCTTCCTTCCTCGATCCTTCCCCCGGTCATAGCCCCTCCTACTAATGAATTTTGTGAAGGAAAAGACGAAGGAACGAGCGGAGGATGGAGGAACAAAGCCCGATGAACTGCGCAAATGAGACGTCCTATGCCTCGACTGCGTACACTCCATTTTGAAAATGTGCGACATCATCTGCAGTCTAAGCAACTTGTCAGCTCTTCTGCTGATGAAAAAGGACATTCACAACATTGTCTTTTGAACTCAACACATGACTGCATAATTAAAAATCACTAGGTCCGACATGATGCTTTTTTGTGTAGATACACAAAATGTTTCAATGGCAAATGTTTATAAGGACGTTCAAATAATGAACTAATTGTTTGTTAGGGTATACATTTATGTTTATTCATGAGCCCCTAACATAATCCCACTATAGCTTTTAGCATCAACTTCACACGCCATAAATAAGACAATATTTCTATATTTCTATATTTTAAACGTTATACCGGATACGTCATCCATAGCCACAGAACGCCCATCTCCGAAATAACACTTCCTTGTATCGGGATTTCCACTTCCCTCCTCTGTCCTCGGCCTTGCCTCCTCTTGTTGCAATTACATGAATGAGATGTCCTCGTGAAGTCGACTGTGAGCGATTTCCCTGTGAACGAGGATCGAGGGAGAAAGGAAGGACCGATAAATCCCTACATGAGAGGCACCCCCTGACACAGCCTGCTGAAGGAGGCAGTGGGTAGACAACGAGGAGACCGCCCTTGTCGCCGCCCTGGAGAAACCATTGCCAAGGATCGAGTCATCCACCCTGCTGCCAATGGAGCAGCTGAAGGGGACCCACGCCAACTCAAGAGCCTGCATACCGCCCCATACCAGCTACATGGATGAAACCGGCACGTCCCATGGGTTCATTAGTTGACACTTGACACGCTCGTCTGGCTCCCAGGCTGCCCATCCTCTGCCACTTTTCCCACGGGCACCCTCCAGATCGGTGACTCCATAATCGAAAAGTGCGTTATCTTGATGCAATTACATGCTGTCTTCCTAGTGCCACTGTTCCCATTATCTTGGAAAAACTCCGTAACATCTCCCTCTCCCACTGTCAGTAAACAAAATCATCAGATATGACATTCAGCAGAATTCACAGCCTCTACATGTGGCTTCGGACTGTGTGCTGGGTGGGCCTTATGTTTATTAAGCATGTCATGGGTGTGTTTTGGGCGTAACATCCTTAAAACCAATGAGAGTGACATCGGTCCTTCCCTTTAACAGCAAGCAACGTGACTTCGAACAGTGCATTGTTATTTTGATGTCACCGGCGCATTTGAAGGAATCTGCAGCTATACCGCAATAATATATCAGTCAAGAAATATAATGAGTTTGCCTCTTTACCACCTCAAAAAAACTGAGAGAGCTGATGTCAAAACATGATTTAGAAAAACTCATTCATGCATATCTTTAGCAGGGTTGATTACTGCAATGGACCTTTCACAGGACTTCCTAAAAAGACTAGCAAACAGCTTCAGGTGATTAAAATGCAGCAGCTAGGGTTTTCACAAAAACAAAAAGAACTGATCACATTACTCCAATTCTTAAATCTCTGCGCTGGCTTCCAGTAAGTCACAGAATTGACTTTAAAGCACTACTGCTTGTTTATAAATCAGTAATGGAGCAGGACCTAAATACCTATCAGACATGTTTCAGCAGTAAACACCTTCTCGTCCTCTCAGGTCTCTGGAGAAAAACCTGTTAGTAAACCCTGCTGTTAGAACTTAACACGGCTCAGCTCTGGAAACAACTTTCGGATGACGTTAAAAAGGCCCCAACTCCAGCCAGAGGACAGGACACACCTGTATCTGTCTTTTAATGATTCCACTTTGAGTCTTTTATGTTTTCTTGTTAATTATTCTTTATTTTTAAATGATTTTCATTTTACCTTAATTTATGTATTCCTTTTGTGTTTTATGCACTGAATTCTGAATTAAGGTTTCTTCTGTTCTGAAAATTGAAACCTGATGTGTGTGATCCCTCAACACGCTGGAGAATTGCACTCATGGTGAGTAGTAGCTACTGGATTGTTCCTTTTAAGTCCTACATTCTGCCTATGGCTGGGCAAAGGGAGATTTGGGTGAGTATGGCCCCTGTCTTTCATAACCGAATAGACAGTATTTGTTTGAGGATAGTTTTTGTTGGGTGGAAGTCAGCGTCACTGACGGCTGAGCTATTGGCCATGGGAATTAAGGTCTCCCCAGTAACAAAGGAAATATTGTGTGCGCACACAGATGGGCCTACGTCAATGAATCTCCCAAGAGCGGCAACAGCTCTGGGTGTTTGAGAAGGATCCCCATCACTGGTTTGCTAATTGGACTCTGGCAAAGTCTATTTGTTAAGAACATCTATATGCTTTTATCTGCTATTACTGCTTGATTTTTGTTTATGTAAAGCACATTGAAGGACCTTTGTGTATGACATATGTGTGTGTATAAATAAACTTGACTTGACTTGACTTTCTTATAACATAAAATTGAAAATATTTGAGTGAACATTAACTCCCTGTCATTCAATGTCACATCAACATCTGCCCCATCACAAGAGACAAAATAAAGCATCCCTGGTTTTACCATCATCAGGGTTCTGACCCATTTTCACTGACTTCCTGGTCACTGAATTCCAAAACCTTTCCATGACTTTTCAATGACCTTTGAATAAAATGTCCATGTCCTTTCACGGCCTAGGCTACAAGTAGAAAATTGATTACTGTACATCACAGGTTGGGCCAACAATGACAAATGACAGGATAGGATAAAAAGTGTTTTCTCCCGAACTATTATATATCTATGAAGGAAACAATCATTGTATGTGAGTTGATGTACAGTATGCTCCAGATGTGCCACTAGACCTAAAACTGCACTGTGGCACATGAGTGTGAGTGTGAGTTTACTCATTTGCACTTTAGAATCTTAAAAATTCACACACAGGTGGATGATACTGCAACAGTTAAGAGATGGTCAAAAATAGAGCCTAAACTTCGGCACTCCATGAAATTATGTCGAAGTGGTTACCTGTGTTAACTATTTAATTTGATCAATTCTATGTAGATCAGTCCTACTCTAGACTCTCATATTAGGGATGCACCGATCCGATATTTGGATCGGATATCGGCCCCGATATGAACAAAATAGCTGGATCGGGGATCGGAAAAAATGAGCCGATCCATGGGCCGATCCGAATTTAATATAGTCTCAAAAAAAGGCTGAGCCATGACGCGCAACCAGCCATTTAGCGCCGCTGTAGCAGCAGCTCACTGCTGCGGGTTAGAGTGTGCCTCACCTCACTGTGTGCTCTGAGTGTCTAAATTCATGGATGGGATAAATACAGATACCAAATTTATGTCATAGGATCAAAAGAATATCTATACTAACCACCATTTGTCATAGATTAATTACGATCTTCATGCGTTTTGTTGCATTTAGGCAACACGTTTAATGTGTAACAGTCAACACAAAATAGGCTACTCAAACTAAACACATTGTCATTTTCATCTCATCTGTATAAACTGTTCTAGTATAAAGACATGCAAATGTTCAAATTGGCTGTTAAAAACGTATCATTTATTAGATAAAACATACAACTTCTACCGTTTACCACCATTCAAACTCCGTGGGGAAACTGCGGGACCGTACCACTATGCGTAAATAGAGGGGTTTCGCGGGTGACACCATTTTGGCAGGGGTGTTTCAATGTATGTCACTAAAATGGGATTTTTATCTGCAAAATTGTTTTTTGTTAGATTTACTATTTAGTAATAACTGTGAACTTGAATTTGAATGCTGTTCCAAGTTGCTGCTGGTGTGCAACTGTTTATTTGTAATACTAGTAATATAATCAATAATGATGATTATAATAATAATAATAATGATAATAATAATACATTACCTTTATATCTAAGTGTTATTTTGTTAGATTTTTTGGAAAGTAATGTTTAGTTAGGGAAAGAATGTAGAATCAAGTCAAGCCTGATGCCTTTAGTCTTTTCCACATGGTGAGGTATACAGTTTATTAATTAACAATGGTATCGGATCGGTATCGGATATCGACCGATACGCAGAGCCCAGGCATCGGTATCGGTATCGGGACTGAAAAAGTCGGATCGGTGCATCCCTATCTCATATACACTATATCGCCAAAAGTATTTGCGAGTTTAGGAGTGTGTTTATGGGAATTTTCGACCATTCTTTCAGAAGCGCATTTGTGAGGTCACACATTGACGTTGGACAAGGAGATTGGCTCTCAGTCTTTGCTCTAATTCATCCCAAAGGTGTTCTATTGGGTTGAGGTCAGGACTCTGTGCAGGTCAGTCAAGTTAATCCACACCAAACTCATCCATGTCATCCATCCATGTCTTTATGGACTATCATGCTTAGTGCACTGGTGCACAGTCATGTTGGAACAGCAAGGGGCCATCCCCAAGCTGGGCCTTGTCCCTTAGTTCCAGTGAAAGGAACTCGGAATTCTTCAGCATTAACCAAGAGATTTTGAACAATTCCATGCTCCCAACTCTGTGGGAACAGTTTGGGGATGGCCTTCGGGATGAATTAGAGTGGAGACTGAGAGCCAGTCTCCTCGTCCCAACATCAGTGGGTGACCTCACAAATGAGATTCTGAAAGAATGGTCAAACATTCCCATAAACACATATCATATATCATATACACTATATTGGCAAAAGTATTTGGTCACCTGCCATGACCCCATATGAACTTCAATCACATCCTATTCTTAATCCATAGGGTTTAATATGACGTCGGTCCACTCTTTATAGCTATAACAGCTTCAACTCTTCTGGGAAGGCTTTCCACAGGTTTAGGAGTGTTTCAAATAGGAATTTTTGACCATTCTTTCAGAAGCGCATTTCTGAGGTCACACACTGATGTTGAACGAGGAGACTTGATTAGGATTGAGGTTAGGGTCAGAGTTTGGGTTAATGTGTGTGGTAGGAGCAGCCTTCACTCAGTCTCTTGTGTTTCTTTTCAAAGTGCTTGGTCAAACTTGTATGCTTACTCAGAAAAGGAAAAAGGCTGCACTTTGCATATAAACGTGTTTTATTGCACAGACACAGTTCGGCTTAGAGCTCAGAGCACACTGAGGATAGCACTAAGCCGAAACACGTCTGTGCAATAAAACACGTTTATATGCAAAGTGCAGCCTTTTTCATTGTCATGTGGTCATAACAGTTCATATGATAAGTTGATAAGTTGTCACAATATCACCACCACCCTACTGACAAATTATTAAAGGATCACGTCATTGCACCAACACATACTCTCATTTGCAATACTACATTGTGGAGGGAAATAACAATCCAGATATGGCTCGTGGTAGACGCACTAGGCGGAATGCTGATGGGCATGCCGCTGACCAGGGCGAGGAGAGAGAGACACCCCCGACGGAGGATATGTTTGCGGAGATGCTAAGAAAGATTTTGTGGCGGAATGGATAGTATTGAAATTTCAATTGCTCAACTTGGAGGAAAACTTGTTAAAAGATTTTGACATTGACTAGAGCTTAGATCGGGCCCAAAAAATCAAGCCCGAACCGGCCCGAGCCCGTGCACGTTGTGTCCGAGCCCGGCCCGGCCCGACATATTAACTGTAATTATGAGCCCGAGCCCGATTTAAACCCGACACTTTTTTAAATGCGTGAGCCTTATAACTGACGTTCTCAACTAGGCCTACAATTACGAGTTGTTTGAACTACATAAATCTGAATTAGGCCTATCTTAATGAATAATGAAACAAGGACTAAGCATGTAAACTTCGTTGTTTGTTTATTCTGAAATGGATCACAAATGGATCCGAATGAAGAAACGCAAATGTCAAAACGAAACGCCAACGCAAATGTTGTCACTGTCTGTCCACGACTTGTTCGAAACTCTTCCATACGTCCGACTTTCCTCCAGACTTGCTCAAAGTTAATTCTCCTGATTTAATTTTCTTCTTTATATCGTCCATCTCCATGTTGCGCTTAAGCTAGGCCACACAATGTTCTACAGCAGAGCAGCAGTGTGATGCGTGCCAGTGGAGGAGACCGTGCGCATGATGTGTTGCATTTTGTAACTTGCAACTTTGTACACATTTTGTTACTTAAGCCTACTTTGCTAAAAAATATATTTAATATTTCGGATAATGGCATAGTCTCCCCACCCAGTTAGGCTAATAAAGAAATTATATATTTAAAAAAAAACCACAAATGCTTGATCAAAGGTCCGACCCGGCCCGGCCCGAGGATAGTGGCGGGAAATATCGGCCCGACCCGGCCCGCGGGTCGGGTCGGGCTCGGCTCGGGCTCGGGCTCGGGCAGAGAATCTAAACTCTAACATTGACCCAGGGTCTGCCTCCCATGGGCACTGGCCACCTCTTTCCACAACTTCTACATGTGTATTTGAGTTGGAGGAAACACAATAAACATTCTGAACCCTATTGATTGCTGTTGATGAGTCAACTAAGTTAATGGGAGCTCTGCGAGCATCTTGCAGTACATTAATTGAAAGCTCAGTCAGGGAGGGCTGAGAAACAGCTGCAACTGTGGAAACAGTTGCAAACAGTCTCTTGGAACCTGAGAAGGCTAAAAATTAAGGATCTCCAAAAACATCCTGCATGGGCCAAGGGAATGAATGACATGGACGGCTGGAAATGGAACCTGTCAGACTGACTGGAAGATATCCCATCAACCGAGTAGAGCTGAGCGAATTAGATAATTGTCATGATTACATCGGATATTCGGAAAAAAGTTCGCTAAAAAGTTTACTACTCAGCCGTATAGTGAGTTACAAAGTTATGACACCAATCACACAATGTTGTATTTCTCCGAAAATAGAAAAGGTACATATTAAGGCTTAAAAGTTAAAACACTTCAGATGTAACATTATTCAATGTCAAAGTGATGCCAAAATGAATGGGGGTCAATGGAATGCTAGCTGGAAGTGGTCTACTCTAGGCCTCCTCCTAGCCTCCTCCTCCTATCTACTGTACTCTCCAAACGTTCGCATACCCCCTTGGTTTTTATTTCGCTGCAGTGTCTGCTCAAGGATCTTAGAGTGAAGCATAGCGCTCTAGAATCTTTGGCCTGGTATGCTGTTTTCATTTAGAGTGCTTTGAGATGTACTCTGTCTGTGCATGAAAAATGTGCTATATAAATACTTACTTACTAAATGGCCTGGGCCCTAAATGCATTGCAGAAATGCTAGTGTCACACAGGGATGTGCAATAATATTCCACAATTGAATTGAAACTGGCTCTTAAATTCCAATGAAATCCTTGAATCTCACTTGCATTTCAATTCAGATAGCAAACAGGAAGCCTATACCTGCTAGAGATCATACTGTAGATCTACTGGGGCCAGTCAGCTTGTCATCCCCAGAGTCAATATCAAACAAGGAGATTAGATTTGCTCCAATTGTTCCTTTTTTCTTCTGCCTTTGATTAATCTGTTGATTTTCTAATAGGCCATATTGATTTTTTAAAAATAGTTTATTTATTCTTTTAAATTTATTTTATTCATTTATTTATTTTGTTCTTTTATATTTCTTTTCACTTGGGCTACTGTATTTCTATTTTATGTGTTTGTTCTGTCAGTGTCTTGGGCTATTTACATTTTATTTGTTTGTTCTGTCTGTGTAAAGCACACTGAAGGACAATTATGTATTATAATGTTATACAAATAAATTTGACTCCGACTTCGACTTTGACCTTTGTGTTTGGCATTAATGGGCTGGCACTTGGCATTACAGGGTTGGCAACTCTCATCTTGTGAGACACTCCCACGATGTCATGTCATACCCTTGCAAAAAATCTCATGCCAATTATTTCTTTTGTAATCTATTCACATTCACAGATGATCCAATAAATACTGTAAGCTACTGACAACAATGATACCCAAGCCATTACAGAAGCGATTGCGAACAGGGGTGGCCACAGATGTTTTGGGGGGGCTAATTATCAGAGGTGGAAAACTTCAGCAAAGTCTAAGGCTGCGTTTAGACTGCCAGTTTGAAGTGACCCAAATCCGATTTTTTGCTCTCATGTGGCACGCATCCGATCTGTGCCACGACAGTGTAAACAGAAAAAAAACACATGAATTCCGATCTCCTCAGGTCGGATACAGGCCCCTTTCGTATGTGGTTTTAAATCAGATATGGATCGGATTTGTGTGCATGTGTCTACAGTCTAAACAGACAAATCGGATATTCCAGTGCAATGCGTCCCACACGTCATTAATCTGTGACAATTTTGCGCCTGGTGACGGGTTACAATTCCAAGTGGGCGCGCTTGCGGAGCGTGTTAAAAGTTATGGTTATGGTTATGGTTATGGTTATGGTTATTTAGCAGACGCCTTTGTCCAAAGCGACATACAAATAAATAACAATACAAATTAAATAACAGTGAACAATTACAAAAGGGGAGAATAGCAATATTATCAATAAAACAATCAATTAAGCACTAACCTAATGAGAAATAAAACAATGAAATGGGAATAGCAATCAAATAAGTCATTCAGTTAATTATATAATAACAATAACTATAGCATGGTAAGGCTAAATTTAAGGACAATAGCAGAATAAATGTCAAATTCTAACAATGGACAAATTATAACAAAACAATACTATTATACAAACCATAACACATAACAAACGCTCAAAAGACTAAGTGCATATTAAACAAATATGCCTTAAGACCCCTCTTGAAAGATCCAAAACTGTTGCTGGAACGGAGAGCACTGGGCAACTCATTCCACCAACACGGAACCACTGAAGAATAGGATAGACTATTAGTTGATAGACTATTACGTTTCCGTAGACCATACTGAGAATAAAACATTTGTAGCCTACATAATTATCTACAATCGTAGGCCTATAGCCATCCAAATATGAATGGTCTACTGTAAATAGCCTACAACCAGATATTAAGCAAAAAAGTGCCAAATTCAAGCATCGCGATTTGTAGGCTATTTGCCTATTTTTAAAACTGCAACTGCAGTTCTGTTTGTTTAACTTTGCTTCGTGAAATTTGAATGTGTAGACTTCAATCACGTCATTCATTTCGTCAGTCCCTCGATCTGTTTCAAGTTGAGTGCCATTTGATTTATATAGTCACAGGAAATGCAATTAAATGAAAATAAAAAACATGACCTAGACCTGTGCGGGTTAGTTGCATAGACAGTAAAAGAGTTAGTTGTAACACCCGTCTCTGGCAAAATTAACTGATTTTATAGCGCATGCACGAGCATGATTGCGAGTTATGGATTATTTTTATGTGCCGCTATCACACCCAAAGAAAGTTAACACAGCAACTTTAAATATCAGTGTTGGACCAATTGCTTCAGACATGTAAGAAATAAGCAGTTCATCAACTATATTAACAGGTTTTATCAAGTCGATATGACCAAAATAAGCCTATTTAAAGGTTATTGTGAGCTAGCATAATACCGTATGGTCTGCAATGGCCAATCACTCATACAACTAGCTTTAACAGTCATACATTTGGACCTTTTTTGTTGATTATATATCAAAACAGATGTTCATTGTTTAAGCCAGTAGTGTTTTGTGTTAAAATATGTTGTAGGATTCACGATTTTAGCACTGTTACAACCATGACGCTATACTGTTACAAGCCTACCGCACTTTTTTATGGCTGCGTAGGTTGGAACAAAGGTATCCTAAATGTCACTAAGTTCAGTTATTAACAAACTGCAACATATTTGTTACATTCTGTTTCAACTTTCATGGTGTAGAGATGTATGACTCTGTTCTGGTCAAGTTTCACTGCTCTCAAGTCTATCGTCTTTGTGTAAAGCCAGTTTGAATTGAAAAAAATAAAAAAAAAATTACGATTGTGCTGGTTCTCCCCTACAAGAAACTTTTAGCCCATGCGCATGCGGGCCATTTCAAGTGTCTGGCAAATGTAAACACACATGATCGGATTTGGGTCACTGGCGAAAGTAGATGTAAACATGCAATCAAAAAAATCGGATATGAGCACAAAATCGGAATTGAGCATATCCGATCTGCAGTCTAAACGCAGCCTAATAGTCACAGACAGCTGGCAACCAATTTTGAATAACATTTAACAACTTTTTTTTAAAGATTGGGACTTATACATATGACATAGCCTAACCATCAGCAAATTCAAGGGATCTCCCGTGAAAAAGATGGCAATACAAAGCATGATTATTAGAGCACATAGCCTGCCTCTATGCGAGTTAAGTAGCCTGGCAAGCCAAACTATACAGAAATGTATAGTCTGGGGTCGGACCATTCACAGAGTTGAAGCCTGTGGGTGGGATGAACAGTTGTCTTTCAAACTGCCTCTGCACGTAATAGGCCAGCATTTGTGACCAATCGTAGCCTTCTTTAAAACTAATGACTTGAGTGCTTCTTTCTGCTCAAACTTCAAAGAAAAGCCCAAGTCTAACTCTTCCAAAGCCGATTCAAACGAGCGCGCTTCGTTAGCCTCATCCATCTTTTGTTTTTCTCTATGGTTGTGTGATACGGCCTCAAACCCAACTCGTCGAACGAGGACGCATGGTCCAGCCCCCTGGCGTCTTATCGGAAGCCGAAGGTGAGCTAAGGCAGGCTCAAGGACTCCGTACACAGATAGAGCGCTCTGATTGGCTAGGCTGAACTCGAGCCTAGCGCAGGCTTGTCCTCAACTGTGCGACCCTAGACCATCCCGCTAGGCAAAAATATTTTTGGCCGCTGTGCGTCTAGATTTCTGGGCTAGGAGTTAAGCACATAGGGTTAACAACATAGGGGTGCCAACACTTATGACCCCAGTATATGTGTGTGTGTGTGTGTGTGTGTGTGTGTGTGTGTGTATGAGTGAATGGTTTGAAGAAGAGGAGTGGATAGAAAGTGGGAAGGAATGTGCCTTATATCCTCGTAGAATGGAGAGACAGAGAGAGAGCTGGCCTAGTTGAGCAGAGAGCAGTTGATGCAGGTGCAATCAATTTAACTGGCTGTCAATTAAACTTGATAGGGCCTAGTTGTTGAGCAGCTGGTCGTTGACACAGGTGCAAATCAGCATAATTAAAGTCAATTGTGATGTCACAGTCCAACGCAGAGTCAAAATAGGTTTATTACCTACGTAATAAAGTTTTAACCAAGTTTCTACGTTAAACGGTTGAAGCTGAATTAGACGCAGACATTTTGAGAAGAAGAAGATGATGATGACTTACAGAACTTACGAATAACAGAACAGTAGCCTAAGCATTTGCATGCACTGTAATTAATTGGCAAACTATATGGCAAATGGTTTCTGAGATGAATGTGGCTACTTACTGTAATAAAGATGGGCCTACTTCCAGTGACAACATGATGTTTTGGCATCAGACCATGCATGTTTATCACAGACAAACCAGACCAACAACCATTTCAAAGCAGTGAAGGTCAGCACCAGCTCAACACCATAGACAGTAGGTCAACACTCTCATTCAAGAGCATAATCTATCCGTGATCATCTTATCGTATCCTGATTGGACTGATCCAGTGATGGGATTGCTTGAGTGTGTACAGTATGTGGAGTTGGGGTTGGGGTTGGGGTTGGTAAGTCAGAGGCAGACACAACTTTAAAATGTCTGTTTCACGTAGCATGGACGACTGACGACAAGATGTTCTGTTTTTGTTTTCTCCTAGATGGAAATTTGGACTCGTCCCCTTTTACTGTCAATGGTCGTCATCCAAGTGTTACTTTTCCTGCAGACTTTCCAAAGAGGAGGCTATGTTATGTTTGGGGAAACACGAGTGCGCACACGACGAAGTGAAAGTAAGCTGACGCAGGTTACAGTGATTCAAAGATGAAATGAACACGCACAGAGATTAAGTTTCAAGTATTCGACTGGCATATATATTTTAAAACGTCTTATTTGCACTTCTACCCACGAAATGGAGTTGATCTAAGGAGCCGATCATGGCAAATTGTGGTTCTCTACGACTAACAGAATAAAAAATGACCAATGGTAAGTAGCATGCCCAATCTACATGTAGATCAAGCAATTTGTTAGGCTACGTAGTTCTGGCAGCTTAGCAATCGAAATGTTTACTGTCTTTTGACTTATCCTATGCATAAACACAATAGGCTTGTCTATAACATCAGGACATTTCGATGAATGCAGACTTACTTGAGAGTAGAGCCATCAGGACATGCTTCTCCACCACACGAAGGCTACCGGCGACTGTTTCTCCGTTTCTCCGGCGACTGTTTAATAGTCTCTGACGGGACTTTCCAGGGCTATTTCGTCTATTTGTCTTGTCAAAATGAAACCAAACTGATTTCTGGGAAAGGAGAGATCATTTGGAAAGTGAATGTAAAATTCCCAACAATGTACAAACAAATAAGCTACTGAAAATGTGATATTGAGCCAGCAGTCACTATACGCAATAACTTCGGGGTCTGATGGTAACCTGTTAGCTGCAAACAAATTAGTTGAATTTTCCTTACGAAGTTTGTTCCTGTAAAACAACTACATTCCATCAGCCGGATTCACTCAAAGCTGTGAAGGTAAATGGCCCGTTGGGGGAAAAAAGGCCATTTAAAGTCTTAGCTTAGCCTTTGCACTCATGACGCTGTCGAACACTGTTTTGAAGACTGATCAATACAACGTTACAGCGAGGCCGATTGGCTATAACCTCTCTGGCATAGCATGCATAGGCTAATGTAGCCTATACACCTGCCGGTCCTGTCAATTCGCGTCATATTATTGGACAGAAATATAAGCATGTTGCATGAGGTGCGTAGTCTAATGTACCCCCCAACACCCCACCCCCCCTTTTTTTAATCAATGCATCTTTCTTCACCTTCAGCATTTTCTGTGCACTCTGGCATGGTCTCTTATTCTACTACCTCTTGGGTCCTGCTGCACAAGCCAAAAGTCCAAAGAAGTCATTGCAATGGATTATTTCCATGTCATCAAACCACGTATGGAGGGCATTGTGAGTACAATGCAAAAATAACTCATTGATTTTTTTTGGTCAATTAAAGTGTATTTATAAATTTAAAAGAATAATTAGGCCATACCTACATTTCACCCTTAGTTAAATGACGTTGTCAAAGAACTGAGTGGAACATGCAGACCGGCCAACAGAAGCGGAAATGCAACGGTGGGATAAATGTTTGACATAGTCCATAAAAAGAAATTTTGTTTTCCAAAGGAATCTTAAGGAATCGCCTATATGATGCCCTCTGATGGTCATTCAAATTATTACATGCAACAGATTTTATTGATAGGGGCTGTGTCCTTTGCAGGAGTTGCCGAGTGTCTCAATACAATTTCTCAACCATGTCGTCTGTAAACATTCACCGAAAAATTTCTGCCATATGAGTCCTAAAGTGGAACAGCTCACTGGAGAAATTCATGCTTCATTAGGATGCTCATGCAAGGCACAGCACTCTACTCAGAAAAAGGTAGGCCTGCACACTAAATGTTATCACACTTTCTAAATGGCCCTTTTCCCCAAATTAAACACTTTGCCTCTTTTTTTCTAACAAAAACAGTGTCAACCACAACTCCGCTTGCGGAAGAAACTTTGCACACTGAAACACTGGCTAGAGAGGATAAAGGACCTGTACAGTCAGTTCAACTCTACTTGAGCGTTGGCTCAGGAAGCAGGAGGACAGCATAATGTTTTCATAATGACTCTTGAAGTTGGAAACGCTCCAGTCCAGTGTAACTCTACAGTGCCTCCGCTACTCAAGCACAGGGAAAGGACACTTGGACCAAGAGGAGAAAAGAGAGGCCACCTATCTCAAGCTTCTGGCGGAGTATGGAGAAAACGGCTGTGAGGATGCACATTACCAGTGTCGTTTGATGGATACAGCCTTTCAAGGAGCTTTATTGACTGGAGGGGATTTGGTGTAATAACCAGCATTTTTTATTTGTTTGTTTGTTTTGTTATGCCCCTATGAGGACCACTCCACCAAGAATGCTTTATTATGAATGAAACCAGTGTAGACAGCCTAAACTTGCCAGGACCATTCAGGATGGATGTCAAGCCATACTGACTTAAGTTGATAAGTTAAGACTGTAACTAAAATATGTATAATAACAGGAGAGAATGAACACTGCATTACTGAAAAACCCATAGCCTACTGTATATGAAGTTCAAAATATCTGTTGTGTTTCTTAGACATGTTCTATAGTCAGTTCACTGTCACACACTACCATAAATGAAGAAGTCCATGTGATTATATGACAAAAACACATGATGGGAATACATATTGTAATTAAACGTTCTGTTCTGAAGCAGTACACTGAGGCCTATACACTAATTTAATTGGACTCTCCTTTAAACAATAAAATATAGCTATGATATCGCTACATATGGTTATGGGATTTGGCAGAAGCTTTCGTCCAAAGCGACATACAAATAAAAACAATAAAATAATTCATTTAACAGTGAACAATTTAAAAAGTTGTTCAGACTACATTAAAATAGCAATTACAAACAACAATGTCAATTCAATCAATAGCTTAATGAAAATAAAGCAAATAAACAATAATGTCCATTAATTCAATCATATAACAACAATGACATGTTACAGCTGCATTAAGGAGAATAGCAATACAAAATGTCAATTCAACAGCCTAATGAAAATAAACAATACTATAAAACCATAACCCATAAGAAGCAAACTAAATGCATGTTCAACAGATATACATGTAGACCTTTAGATCCCTCATTCCAAAACTATGGAATGGAATGGAGAGTACTGGGCAACTCATTCCACCAACATGGAAGAACTGATGAAGAGTCTAGAATTTGACCTAACATGTATAGCTGGTCGACACAACAGACACTTATCAGAAGACCGCAGTGGGCGAGTGGGGATGTACATCTTGATCATTGAACTGTAATAGCAGAGAGCAGATCCAGTCAGTGTCCTATAGGCCAAAGTGAGATACAGTATTTAAATCTGGCCACAGCAGAGAGTAACTAGGGGAGGAGTTACATGTCCTCTTTGGCTGATTGAACACTAGGCATGCTGTAACATTCTGAATCAGTTGTAACAATCTTAACACACAAACAAGTAGTCCAGCTAACAGTGAATTACAATTGTCCAGCTTGGAAATAACCAAGCCATAGAAGAAGCTGTGTGGAATCTTGTGTCAGATCAGGTCTAATCTTCCTAATGTTGTAAAGGATAAACCAACATGATTTTGAAATTGAGGCTACATGCTCAGAGAAGTCAATTACTATAATCAATTACTGTGTAACGGCCAAGTTGTGAGCCGAGGGGTTGGGGTCAGTGAAGATGAGTCAAGCTGGATGCTGATCTGTTGAGGAATAGCTGTTCTGACTGGAAACACCAAAATATGTATGTGTGTCTGTGTATAAAAGCACGTGCACGCGCACGCACACACACACACACACACAGAGTATATTGTGAGAGTGTTCAATATGTGAACACAATTGAAAGTTTTGAATCCTACCTCAAAGATGGGAGTGAGGGCATTGCTTATGATTTCTTAGTACAGATTTAAAGGAGAAATCCGAGTTTTTTTTGTCACAGAATGGTGTTGGTATGAGTAAAAACGATCAGTCCTTGCTCGAGTTAGAGCTGCCAGGCAGCTACTGCTATTCCTAGAAATTCCAATGTCTGTAAATTGAAAGATGTCTGTAAAATGAAATATGTAAATTCCAGTGTCTGTAAATTGAACAAGTTCAGGTATATTTCAGGCCACGTAATCTGGACTGCTCAGGTGAAATGTGCTTTTAGTCCATGATATAGCTTCCTGATATAGATTCTTTGATGCTGATTTTCTACACTAATGGTGCAATATAAAAAATGGTAGGGGCTGATGTTCATGTAAAGTAGCATATTCTGCACTTGCTAAATGTTCTGCTATACACAGACTAACACATTCATAGATGTGCTATGAAGGGCTTTATACTGATTTTAAAAAGGGTACAATTGACAACAACAATAAACAAATGAAAAAAAATGGCATTATCAGCCATAGCCCTCAAACAAATTGTAAACATCAGTATCTGCCAAGAAATCCATTGAGTATCAAATTAATACAAATGTGACAGACATCACACAACAAGCAAACAGTTTGTGTATTTCTTTTTTTTTTTTTTTAATCATTTATGGTGATAACAGATTTTTTGAAATGCAGTGTATTTGCAACCTTTGGCTATCTTTTTCCATAAAAGCTTGTTGATCTTAATTCAGATACCACAAAGTTACGGAGGTTAAATGAGTGCACAGCAATATGATGTTTGAGGTCTATCACCTCTTCGGATTGAGTTGCCACAAAAGAAGCGTCATTGTGACCAGTCATGCAGTCAGTTACTCAACCGACTCGTCTTTATGTTGGAAATGTGAGCAGCAGCTGTGGGAGGAAGGTCTAGGTATGATTGCAAGGAAGGCTTTCTGATGGACAGCATTTCTGTGGGGAATGTGGGGTGAACATTGTGAAATGTTTTCCAATACTGGTACAGTAAAAACAGATATCAGCTATCATAGCAAAGAAATGGTACAAAACATATATATACAAAATAAGATTGGTAAGCTGAATATGAAATCATTTATCTTCCACAATATGTTTAAAAATATAAATGCGACACAATATCATAAATAATAACTTAGTTGACCGCATCTTAATTCAAACAGTTGTCATATCCCTTACGTAAAGAACTGACGTTTGCTACATGAGGGCATACAATTCAATATAATTTATGGTCCCATTTGAACGGTATTTTAAATTTAGACCTAAAATTTCTCATATCTACTGTAGGTCCACCCACCAACCTGGACAAAAATATTTTGATCAGTAGTCAATCATATTGCACTCAATACATTAGCATGGGATGGAAGAAATTCAATTCAGCAAAAAATGGGAAGGTTAAAATGTCAGAAAAAGAGTGATCTGTCTAGCGCTTCATAGTGTCTGAATGAGAGCCATGTGCTAGGACAATCGAGTTTTCAGTATTTTAAGTAATTCATTTCAGCATCTTGAGTCTTTCGATGTGCACCCATCCCATTCTGGTCGTCTCTCACAGCTAAATGCACATTCGTTTCACCCCACACTCGCAGCAGAACTTAGCACACTCCACGGGGTACTTTGTGCCACACTCGTGGCAGAACTTTGTTAGCTGCCCTGTGGAGTTGTCCACCTCATTCACAGTCTGGGCGTCATTCCTAAGGACGGAATTGAGACAGAAAAACAACCTTTCAGTATTAGAGGAGCCTTTGTGTTTTCAACTTGACTGATTAAAGCCAAACAAAGCCTGATTTGTGTAAGGCTATTTTCTCATGACGTCCTGGGTTCCACTCTGTAGAGTTATTTTGTTTTCACACAATAACTGAATAGAGCAATTGGGCAAAAGAAAAAAAAAAACAAGTTGAATGATATCTGTATCTGTTATATTTAGGCTAATAACTGCAGATCCAAGCATGACATTTGGCACTAGCCTGGGTGCCAGCCGAACTTCCACAACTTTTGAGATTAGGCGGTTTGGTCTGGCATTGCTCCATTGGGGCGGAACCATGCACGAACCAGAGCTGTTCGCACCAATCAAATAGTCTGGGCGGGCTTTATACGATGGACAGATGAGCAACAGTGGCTCGTCTATCACGTCATCAAATAAATATTATTTCTAAGCAGTTTGGCCTTTCATTTACATGGAGACGGAGGTTTTATCACTGATTATCACACGATTATTTCTGAAAACTTAGGCCAAAGTGGATATGTGGGAAAACTCTGGTTTCACTTTCATAAAGGTAAAACAGCATGTTTGCGTGATGGTCCCTCGTTTGTTTGGGTTTGTGACACCCTTCCCCAGCTGTTCATAGCATGTTTGTAGCATCGGTTTGAACAGAATTACTTTTAAAAATGAAGGAGGGGAAATGTCTTCCAAATAGCCTACTCTGCTACATATTTCGTTGTCTTAGATTTCGCTATTGGGTGTTGTACAAGATACTGACAGCGCAAAGAAGACCAGAGGATAATAAGCTATTATAGGTTATTTCATTGCTCTGTTTGGTTAGGTCTATCCAATGAGTGCAGAGGCATCGCCCCAGCCCTGTATCGGTTGAAACAGTCCCCATAATTACGTCTCAATGGAGCAATATCAGACTCACATTCTGACTAGACAGAGTATGACAAAGTCAGCCTAATTTAGCACAGCAACAAGTAGAGAAATACAGATACCTGAAAAACAAATATTCCACAAATCATACAGGCCAGTCAACCATATTACACTGCTACTTGCATTGCATCAATGGGAGTGAGTGTGTTCCCAATCAGAACTTTCACTGCATTTATAAATATGAAACATGACGAAAATACAGCCTCTAATGGGAAATAAAGATTCAACTTAGAATTGCTTAGAAATCATAATACCTTGAATTGTTGATATCTGAATTATAGCCTCTTCTGTTTTTCATTGCAATCCCAGGGGATGCATTCTTGACAGATCCCGCTGTTCCAACACTCCTGGGTTTCGGGCTAATTCTAGAGAGAATTTGAACAGCAACTGAATGATTAAGGACACACTGTCTGCATATTAAAGAGAAACTATGCAGTTTGGGCCATTTCTTCACTGTTGTCTCGTTTTTCGCTAACAGGTTTCTCTGCAGAGCTCCCCCTACAGCTTCAGCGTATACTGTATATTTTACGACACTCCGTTTACTCGCTATCTGTTTATTTTCGCTGGCTCTGCCATGACGACAGTCTGGGAAACTCCATCGCTTCCTTGTTCTAGCCGGTGCATGGCGTGTACGTGTGTAGTGCAGTAAAGCAAAGCCATTAGTTACATCACAAGCATGATCACAAGGCAGTGATCAGAAAACCTGTTGTGTGTACTCCTAAGAAAATGTTGGAGCATGAGTTGTTTTTTGTTGATTGGTTGGAGTAGTGATTGGCTCAGTGTGATGTATTAATTCATTAGTGAACTAATTTCTGGAGTTGTGGGTTGTATACTGTATGTTTATAGTCATTCTTATTATTGTGTTACATTTTATCTATAGTCTACTACTAATATTTGTATTTGTATAAGGCTTAAATTGTTAATTGGAAAGTTAATTCAATGTTTGCTTTGGATAAATGCATCTGCTAAGAAACAAAAACACAAACCTAAATAAACATTGTCTGACAGAGTCAGACGTGATTTTAGCATTGGTATGACAGGAGTTGCAACAGTCTGGAGACAACTTGTGTGTGTGACAAGTCTACTTCCCTTTCCTCTAAGGCCCTCCCCAATCATCTGCATTTCACACAACTCTACCCCTTGTAATGGCAGACTTCCGATCCGTCGAGACCACATTTCACCATGCTTTCACCAGACAGATTCCAGCTCCTTCTTACCCAGACGGCGGGCTGGTCATTCCCGTAGGTCCAGTGCGAATCTGCCCATACCCAGATGCGACTGTCCTCACTGCTCCAGCAGAAGACGCTTTGCCTGTAGGAATGCCTGCACAAAGACATATACACATTTGAACAAACTTGAGATGCAGTAAGCTTCGGTATCAGCCTTAATATGTCCAATGTTTCCGTGTTTGTTCAAGCATACATTCCTATTCATACTTCACGTGACTACTGGCGGGCAAGAGAGGTTGACAACAATGGCTAACGTTGGCATGTTTAGCTTAGTTATGAAGAAAGAGACATCTGTTCCGTCGCGTGATGAAGATGTCGTTTTCACATCAAAACACCAACTGTCGTATAGTAAAACTGGCGACGTCCTGACAAGACCCTTGATTAGTTTACTGGGTTTTGTTACTTGCCCGCTAGCCAGTAGTTGTGACGTCACGTGCAAAGTATGAATATTTAGGATAGGTAACCGTTAGGCACATGGTAGCTTAATGGGCTTCCATGCCGTCCCTACCTGTGGCTACTTAAATTATCATCTGTCCACTCAACCAAGGCTCATAATTAGGTTAGTCCCTCTCAGCAGTGGAGGCCTATTGTTTTCTCTCATTTGGTTTACCACATGTGAGTGCCTCTGATGTTATTTTATTGCATTTGGATAAAACCACCACATGAGGAAAAACAGAATAAAAATAAAACTAAACAGACTTGGTGAGGATCTAGTTTGAACTGGCCGTAGCGTTTAGAATGCGAGGAAAGCCATAAGGACAGTGGGAGCCACAGGAAAGTGACCTTTTCGCTGGGCTTTGCCAAGCTGACGCAGACATACACACTTTTATACACATTAGGTCCTACTTCCAAGTTATTCACATCACATAGGGCTAGTGTGTAGTGTAGGTTTGTCCTTCAGCATAGGTTTCATTCTTAGTTGTTTGATTAAGTTACGAAAGAGGCCACTATCTTATTCACCCCTAGACAACATAGCTTGGATGCTATACCAAAGCGTGCCTCTTTCTTCGGGAACACCATCCATGCATCTATCAATCAAAACATCCAACCATCCCCTCATTTGCTGCACGACTATCTCAAAGCATAAACACAAACATAAGTGATAACGAGCGCAGAGTTTGATAGGCTAAAGCTCCACACACACACATAGCAGTAATTCTCTCCAAAAGGACTTCCATGGATAATTCAACCTTAAATACGTGGCGAACGGAAACTTCAGAGGACACTTCTACCTGTGCCTGCTGTGGGACCAGACATGGACCGCTGTGGTAGCCGTGAGGAGGCAGGCAAAGTGGACGTCACTGTGGAATTGGCCTTCTTCACTGGAGGGGGTTTGCACTGACAACAGACGCAGACACAGCTTCGTTTTAGAGCGGACCTCAGTAGTGATGAAGAAACAATTTACCAGCCAAGAAACACTTGACTCCGACAAACTCTGACAAAGTTGACCCTTCTAAAGAGACCTACTGGCCTACTACGAACAGCCCCCCCCCCCACACACACACACACACACACACACACACACACAGTCAGAATGATTACCTGGCTTCGAGCCGGAAGTTTCCCTTTGGCATCTCCTCCTGGAGGCTTTGCCTTATTGGTGATCCTTGCCGCCTGCTCCTTACAGAACTTAATGTGTCGGTCCGCAGCGGACTCGTTGAACCTTCTTTGACAGTATGGGCACTGAATGTAATCTAGGTGAGTGAAAGATCTATTTAATTTTCCAGCAAAGTGATTGCCACATATTCCTAACCAAGGTCATTTGCTAAGGCAGACTCTCATTTGAAGTCATAAGCATCGTCCTGGAACATTTGAAAACATGATTCAAATCAATAAAATAGCAGGTGTTTGGCTTGAATTTATACACCTACATTGGAGAGAATAAGTATTTGAACCCATGCTGAAGTTGACTAAAAAGGCTAAGGGAACTATCAGGGTGCATAGTATCCTGGATCCATGAAACAGCTGGCCTTTAAAAATAAAAATCTGCCTGCCTCTATGGGAATTTAACATAGGGGTGAAAATACCCTTTGTATTTTAAGGAAGAATGTTTATTTATTTACGATACATTCTTCATTCACAAAGAAAATCGGTGTCCTTAGAGGTTGGATTTCTATTGTTTTGAAACATCATGCCTCCTGACATGCCTTAGGCGTCCTGATTTACCTGGATCATAGGATGGAGGAGGTGGAGGGGGCAGGGGCCCTCCATCCTTCATCACTTGAGTGAGCCCCTTGGCTGCTCGAATCGTTGCGATGAAGTCTTCATGCTTCCTGCGCCAGTTGGACTGTTTCTTGGGCGGCTCCGGCTATGAAAACACAGACACACATAGACACAGACAGAACCGTGACCACCAATGTGCATACACACACAAAAGAAAAGTCAACTATTTATAGGCCGAGTCATGCACAGAAAGCAGAGAATGTGGGCCAAGACTGTACTGTGAGGCATAACATATTAACCTCCTAACTTGCTCTCTGAAGATCTGAACAGTCAAAGACCACAAAAAAACTCTATGAAGCATACAGTGTACAACACATTAGATATGGACATTTCTGGCTTTTATAAATCCAAGTAAATTCTACATTTGTGCATAGTATCTAAAACCAATTGGTCAGTGCACTGCCAAAAACAACAGGAGAGTGTGCGCGTTTCCTAAACTGCTTTTAATCCATACGATTGGAAAATGCTAAAGGAAAAAAAAAGGACCCTATCTGGAGACTGAAAACAAACATCCTTCTCTTGAAACTGACTGCAACCGACAGAAATAGTTCAGGTCCAGTGTCATCCCGATTCATTGTCATGTGGCTTCCTTTAAGACCTCAAACTGGCTCTGTCTAGTTCCATACTGTATCTTCACTACCACTAAGAATAATTGAGCTTTGACTACAAAATCATGGCATAATGGCTGGATAATCAAGCTGCTATTGCTGTAAATGTTGACAATTAAACCTACAATTTTATACACATACGGTAAAATGATTTTGATTTTGGTTTTCCATGCATTTGACAGTAAAGGCCTGTCTTTGATATTAGGACCATCTATCTATCAATTATTTTCGCCATTATTATGAATTTCTTTTTGGCAAATCAACCCTGCACAGTACTGTACTATTGTACTATTAAGATCAAAGCCACTAACATGATTCGTATTTTTGGGACAATCAAAGGCAGTGTAGTCATCTACCGCATGAGGCAAAGCAGCAATACGGGGCAATTCTAATCATTTTAAAAGAGTCTACTGGGTCATCTACAGAGAAAACTCTCAAAGCAAACCTAAACAGATTTTGGCATGTGTAATTGCCTTTAGAACATTACCTTTTTACAAACGTTGCTTAAAGGTTCTGTCAGAGGGAGGTGTACGTAACATTAGTCTGAGGTAAGCTAAATGTTTACAAACATACTTTTCCATCGTCTTGTTTACTTTTTATTTTCGGCTGCAAACCGGAGTGAAGCAGGCTACACAATGAGCCATTTTCAATGTAAAATATTAAAGACAAAGATAAAGATGCATATCATCTTAAGATGATAACAATGTGATATTCTTAAAACATTTGTAAATGCCATACTTGGCGTATATGATAAAATCATGAAAACAATGTCAAAAAATCAACTTACTTTATTAGACTTGCTGGATGTACTTTGTGACTGAAATATAATCAAAGACGGCTTAAGGGATAACATGACATCAGGGCAGAGTAAAGACTGACAATGGGGCCATACCAGGGTACTAGGCTTGGCAGGGACATCACATTTTAAACAGCTGCTTTAGTGTGTATTTTGCTGTTTGTTTTTTTGTTTGTTTGTTTTTTTGCTTGTTTGTTTGTTTGCTTGTTTGGTTTGTTTATTTGTTGCCTTGTGACATGACTATCCTCTTACCTTCGGCTTCAAAGGTTTTACAGTCGAGATTTCCGTTCCCTCTGCCCTCTGCCTGCCAGAATCAAACACCTTCCTCTTCTTGGCTGCTGCCTTCTGACAGATGGTCGTATGCTTCTTCTGCGAGGAGACGGCAGTGTGGGAGGGGCCGATTACAGATAGCCAGGCAGAAACAGGCCTACTGTGTGTTTACAGTGCAGTGTCGTTGGTTGCTAGGCAGCACAACAGACAAGTAAAGACAACTCCACCTTCAGACAAACATATAGACTAAACAAGCTGGGGTTGTGGTGCAAGCTTACTAACAAGGCCTACAGTAATTGTCAAAAATGTCCATAGATGAAGGGATGCTACACTGTCTAAATGACAGTTTAAGTGCATTTCAAAATACAAGGTGCAAAAAGTTTATGACAATGCTTACAAGAACTTTGGAGAAAAAGGTTCGGCCACATATTTTGCATGGAGTCAACTCATCATTTGGTGGGACAAACTCTGGATCTGTGTGATAAAAGATTGATGCACAATGCACAACACCAACATATGGGTTAACAGGACACACACATAGTACAGCTACGTCTTCTATATTCTTCTCTATATAAAGCATTGTTCAATTCAATGCCATTATATCAGTGATGGCAGTGAGTAGTAAGCCAATAGGCTATCAAAACTAGGGTAATTATCATTCCACAGTGTAACAACAGCTCAAAACTACCTGCAATATCATTATCTGCTCAGGTTTTAAACTAATGTATTTATCACCGTGCATATCTGGGCGGGGCACATTGGCTGTGTCAAAAATAATCACGGCAGTCAACTGTTTATCTAAGCACTCAATGACTATCTGTGCCACATCCGGCCCTTACCTGGCCCAGAATCAAATAATTTTCATTTGGCAGAGCATTAAGATGTCGATTAAACAGCAAGCTAACGCTAACCATGGCATATTTAAGACAAGAAGCCACACTTTCTTGACCCACATATTCGTCTCAACTGAATAGCATGCATGTATTTATGTTAACCCAGACCTGTAATTAATCACAAGACACATAATGTGACCCTTTCCGAACAGGACGACTAATGGGAGGTTAGTATTACTGCTACACACCTTGGCTAGAAGCTAGACATCCACGGGTAGCTAACTATGCTAACAAAACTCAATTGAAAGATTGCTAAGCGGTTGCCACAACTAGCTTCCACAATCACAACGTTAGCACACATCGTTTCAATTCAACAACAGCCACAGAGGATCGGAAATATATATAGTGGTGTGTTTGTGGACTTAGTTTCCACTGATTTACACAGCTATAGCAGCTATAGGGTCTGAAAATAAATTGGAACACTGATGGAGGAGGTTGACCGTCTCCTCCCTAGCTAGACACAAGGACATGAAAACAAACATCCAAGTGCCCGAGAAAGACATTCCAGTATGATCGATTGCTGTGCCCCAAACTAAAACTCTGGCAGTGAGATGGCATCTAATAGCAAGTTCACATTTCCACTTTGCTCTATTGTTAAACATCATCTCACCGTCAAAATCCTCCATCTCCCGTTCTAGCTGTACAGCGCCCCGATGATACTGTAGCAACTGGATTGTCCCAGAAGCCGTTTCGCATTCCAACATCCAGAAATGTCATTGGTCGTTCTGTCTGTCTCCACTCTCCAGCGGCGAGGACGTGCATTTTTAGGGCGTGCACCACAATTAAGTGGTTACCCTCGTGCGCAAAAGTAACAAGTCCACATAATTCTAACTTTGAAAACGAAATGTGAAGTAAAATTGAAGGGGATCAATATCCTTAGAGGAGCCAGACTGAACTGGTTGCTAATGAAGTGGGAGAAGACTCAAAAGAGCGGCTTTTTAAAAACCGTGCATTGGGTGCTGACATATTGCGCGCATATGTCTGTGCTTCCTATGTTTCCCATGCAATCCGTTAGAAACAATCGGCATGTGTTTATTTGTGCTCTGCAAAACAAGCAAGCCATTTTCTATGGAGTGGAAGTATTTTTGCCATGGGTCCATGTCAGCATCAAGAGACAACAATGCATTCACTGTCATGAGTGCTTGTCTGTGTCTATTCAGTTTACCAATGATAAGCCTATTGTGGCAGTCAGCTAAAACATTAAATAACCCATTACTATTTATCTTTCTATTTTCAATTAATCAAACCCAAATGACTGAAGAGCCTCAATATGTAACCCTTATTGTTTATTTATAGGCCTACGTCGCCTTAATAAAATAAAATATATTCCATGTAGACTGAAATAATACAATATAGGGCACATAAAACTGACATTTGCACACTCGAAACAGCATAGGCTACACTAACCCACACTGTCCCTCTGTTGACAGCCTGTAGTAGGCTACAGTAACGTCACTGTGAAGATAGTGTGCACCACTAAAAGCGTCCCGTCATATCTGTGAAGTGTAAACGGACGCGACAACTGATTGATGACGATCTGCATGCCTACAGTCGGATATCTCAAAGCATAAAACAGGTAGGAGTTGTCAGAATTAATTGTGAAGCTTTTAAGTCAGAGGTGCAAAATATTTGATAATTTCAGCACTGAAAAACTGGTCCATGCGTATGCAGCTTACTGACATTTGAACAAAGGAATTTTAGGCTATATAGCCTATCACATCGTCATCGATCTAAATACTTATTAAGGCTGGGTATTGAAGGTATCTCTCTGTAGGCTAATTACAATACCAGCCTCCAGCAATGGCGTAGTATTGGAGCTACTATTGAGAGACAGTAGCATACGATTTGGTGCTTGGAACGGTGCACTTCGCCTGAAACAAGTGAAGTGACAGATTCGGTGATGTCAGCTTGGCTACTATAGCAGAATACACGAGCTAGCAGTGTCGGTGCTTTAGCTTGTCATAACACGTATTACCTAATGGCAATCGAGTTTTGTTTGTAAATGTGCAATTATGAAGGTAAACAACGGTCTAGACACAGCATCGGAGTATACTGTAGGTTGCTGCAGTGTGCTGAAAATAGGCTATTATGACAAGCTGATCTTTTGTTGTGCTTTCAAATGGCCTGCATATTTTCAGACCCTTCAGCTTGCAAGTGTATGTAACTGTATGCAACTGAAGAAGTCTTGCTGCCCTTCCTCAAACAGTCTTCTTTTGATTGAGTTGGTATAATGACTTAGGCTATGTGACTTTCCTCTCATCCGTGTACAGTTATCATGCCAGGATTATCTTTATACTGAGTAGTAGCCTACAGTATTGGAACTGAGAAGATGAGCCTTACCAAGACCATTTGTTATATTAGTGTATTATCTTATTAAGCAACATGACAAATAGTCCTGTTGTGATCCAGCAGATGCACTCGTCTATGAGGGGAATTGGGTGTACTAAGGCCTTGTTGGACACAGTAATAGGCATAGGCTACTGTACTGACTGACAGTGTTTACAATTGTCTCTCTTCCTCGTGGGATTCCTCCCTTCACCCACCCACTGTCCATATTGATTTTCTGGACGTGGATCTGGAGGAGGGCTCTGGAAGAAGGAGAGCCCCTGCACTTGCGCCTTGACCTTACCACTGCAATTGCTTTAGGTTCAATTTTGTGAAGCATTTTCTGGTCATAAAACTGACCTTATTTTATGTCTTATTGTCCTATATTGTGTGGCATGAGTGTGTAGTTAAGGGGTTTCAAATGGTATACTTTCCCCTGGTCAAGTGACATTGTTTCCCATATTAGTTGGCCACTGAATAATGTAGGCGGCTCTTTAAATTATTCAGAGAAAGCTCGGCATAAGACCCTGTGACAGCATTGACAGCCATCTGCTAATGCCTTATCCAACACACCCCTTCAGTCATCTCCTTATCATGTTAAGGGAGACGGAAAGGAAGTCCTTATCAAAGAGTTTCAATGTGTCTACTAGATATGCATACAGCCCAAACAGGCTGGTCAAGTTTATAGTGGTGACCTCCTTATAAATGTTTACCCTGCCGAGTGACACCATTTTGAATGCAACAGCTGACAGCGATTGAGTCGAGATGATAACACAGACTAAATATAGCTCAGCTGTTCTGTATTTTGGCTGAGCATATCTCGCAGGCTCTAATGCTTCAAGGAATTCTGTTAAGCTAGATACAAAGCACACAATAGGTCAGAATAGAGTTCATTCATAGCAATAGACTTTATTAAGGGATACTAAAGTGGAAGCCTCCAGTCTATTACATAGTAAATTCAATTAAATAAAGAGGTATGAACATAGTGCCATTTTATGTGAATGTAGACAGTGTAGGTAAGAGCCTACAGGAAGACGTGAGAAGTTGTTGTTTTAACTCATTAGCATGCAGTTGACATTGTATTGATAAATGATGTCAATATTTGGTCAATATTAGGTATCCATTATTTATATATATATATATATATATATATATATACAAACATAATGGTCAAGTATGCTTTGTGTTTTTCTTTAGGCTATATGAGATTTTTAGAGTGCTTTCGTTCTCAGTGAGATTGTAAGTGCATCTTTGTCTCAATGCCAGAGGAAACAAAGCTTTAAGATAAGCACTTACAGTAATCATCATTGCTTTTCCTGTACTTGGGTATACTCTGCCAGTTTTTTCACATTCATATGCACACACACATGCACGCACACACACACACACACACACACACACACACACACACACACACACACACACACACACACACACACACACACACACACACACACACACACAGACAGAGAGAGAGAGAGATAGAGAGAGAGAGAGATATGATGCAACACATTGTGATGATAGTGATGGCATGCCCATGCCTGATGCATATCTTACAAATGGACCGTGCGTTTTTCAGCCCTGGCCCTTTCCCGACTGGGATTACGCATATTAACCTTTCTGCACACTAAAATAATAACTGAGGCTAATACAATAAAAGTAGGTTAAAGCTGGATTATTTTTTATTTTTTGTCCTTTAGGGGATTGCCTTGAAAAAACAGTTTTCAGTTTCAGCTAGAGATCTCTTTGTTGTCTTGGTTATTCAGGTTATCAGGCTCTGTATGACTCAAGCAGTATTAAACTTGTTTGTTGACACAGACATCTGCTGTCATTACCATAGCTGTGTTGGTAAAACAGGTTTCCTCCAAAACGGCACTGTGTATAATTCATTGACAGAATGAATTTTAGATTTTTTAAAGTCTCTACTGCTCTAAAGGATCAGAGAGTCCTTGGCGTATTCTTCTTTATTTAGTTTAATGTGAGCTGCGTCCCTCTGAGTCTATTGTCGTGTTTTGCTCCACCTTTGTAAAGCCATGTTTATTTATTCATGGTTATCAATGACAAATAAATGTCTCCTCCTAGTGGCTATTAGAAGTATGGCTGAGAGGATAGACCTCTGCGGTCCCTAATTTGAATGACTATTTGGGTGGGGGGTTGGGATGGGTAACTGTTAGGTCATTTCCCACACCCATATCCCACCTCTCTCTCTACCACTTGTTTCCTTTCTTCACAGTCCTTTGTAATAAAAGTTAAAAAGACTAACATCTAAAATCAGAACTTTAACACCATGAGCAAGATCCTGAGCACAACAACTGGTGGGTGACTGCAACGTTCCCAGAGACCACACAATAGCTTTATTTCATGCATGAGAGAGACACTCTGGTCACTGACTTACTTTGCCCTTTGCCTGTTATTGAAATCAGGGGCTTCAGTCTTCATTGTTGTTCTTTCTACAGGGCAGCCGTGGCCTTCTGGTTAGGGCTTCGGACTTGTAACCTGAGGGTTGCCGGTTCGATCCCTGACCAGTCCACGGCTGAAGTGCCCTTGAGCAAGGCACCTAACCCCTTACTGCACCCCGAGCGCTGCTGGTTGGGCAGGCAGCTCACTGCTCTGGGTTGTGTGATTCACCTCACAGTGTGCTCACTGTGTGTTCACTGTGTGCTGTGTGTTCACTAATTCGGTTAAATGCAGATAACTGAATTTCCCTCACAGGATCAAAAAAGTATATATTCATTCATTCATTCATTCTGTTGCGTTTCAAGAACAGAGATTACAGAACCAGTCATAGAGATGCATCTGGGAAAAAAATGATTTCAAATTCATTTCAAAAAGTGACTTTCATGAATTCTAGATTCATTACATAGAAGTGAAAATATGTCAAGCCACAGCTCACAGCTCTTGGAAAGGTATTTCAAAATATTAGAATACAGGAGGGTAAGCCACAGAAGGCCATTACTAAAAGGGCTGGTTGCATAAATAAAGCATATTCATGAAGTTTACTGAGGGAAAAGAGTGGCAGGAAAAGCAACTCCGATTCAACTTGGAGAAACTTTTTAATGGGTGGGCTGAGACTTGAGTCAGTGTATCAAGAGCCACACACACAGACATGTCCAGGAAATGGGCTACAAGTGTCGCATTTACTGTCGAGCCACACAAAATCAGAGACTAAGTTAGCAGCATCTTACCTGAGGAATAAAATAACTGGACTGTTGCTCAGTGGTCCATAGATACTCCTATTTTCAGATGAAAATACATTATTGCATTAGATCAAGGTCTGGGGAAAGAGTTGAGAGGCACAGAATCCAAGTTTCTTGAAGTCCAGTGTTACTTTTCCACAGTCAGAAAGGATATGTGGTGCCATTTCATCTGCTGGTGTTGGTCCACTGTGTTTTTTTTTTTAAGTCTAGAGTCAGTGTAGCCATCTACCAGGAGATTTTAGAGCAGTTCATGCTTCTGTCTGCAGCTTTATGGAGATGCTGATTCGTTTTTCCAGCAGGATTTGGCACACAAATTACTGATGACGTTTTTGCTGTCCACTGTCCCGTGTCAAGTCAAGTCAAGTCAAGTTTATTTATATAGCGCATTTCATACACAGAGGTCATTCAATGTGCTTTACATAAACAAAAACCAAACAGTAATAGCAGATAAAAGCATAGATGAGCAAAGAGGAATAATAATAATAATAATAGTAATAATGATAAAATAAAAAAAATAAAAAGAAAGCAATAAAGAATAATTAACATAAAAGACATAAGGTGGAATAACAAGAAGACAGGTCTGTTTTTAACAGATAGACTTTGCCAGAGTCTAATTTAGCAAACCAGTGATAGTGATCCTTCTCAAACACCCAGAGCTGTTGCCACTCTTTGGAGATTCGTTGACGTAGGCCCATCTGTGTGCGCACACAATATTTCCTTTCTTACTGGGGAGACCTTAATGTCCAAGGCCGATAGCTCAGCCGTCCCTGACGCTGACTACCACCCAACAAAAACTATCCCCAAACGGGGGCCCTACTCACCTGAATCTCCCTTTGCCCAACCAGGGGCAAAACGTAGTACTTAAAAGGAACAAACCAGTACTACTCACCATGAGTGCAATTCTCCGGCATGTTGAGGGATCACACACATCAGGTTTCAATTTCCAAAACAAAATAAAAACTTATAAGGAAAGCATAACATCATTTAAAAATAAAGATTTATAAAGAAAGCATAAAAGACTCAAGGTGAAATAATTAAGACATTTAGCAGAAAGCATCTGAGAACAATTTTGTCTTAAGTCTAGATTTAAAACTGGCTGCAGTTGGGGCCTTTTTAATGTCATCTGGAAGTTGGTTCCAAAGCTGAGCTGCATAGCAGCTAAAAGCTGCTTCACCATGTTTAGTTCTAACAGCGGGTTTTACTAACAGGTTTTTCTCCTGAGACCTGAGAGGACGAGAAGGTGTGTACTGCTGAAACATGTCTGATAGGTATTTGGGTCCTGCTCCATTTACTGATTTATAAACAAGCAGTAGTGCTTTAAAGTCAATTCTGTGACTTACTGGAAGCCAGTGCAGAGATTTAAGAATTGGAGTAATGTGCTCAGTTCTTTTTGTTTTTGTGAGAACCCTAGCTGCTGCATTTTGAATCACCTGAAGCTGTTTGATAGTCTTTTTAGGAAGGCCTGTGAACAGTCCATTGCAGTAATCAACCCTGCTAGAGATAAATGCATGAATGAGTTTTTCTAAATCATGTTTTGACATTAGCCCTCTCAGTTTGGCCATATTTTTGAGGTGGTAAAAAGCTGATTTAGTTATCATTTTCATGTGGCTGTTGAAATTTAGATCACTGTCGATTAATACACCAAGATTTTTAACAGTATCCTTTGCTTTCAATCCTTTTGTGTCAAGGAGAGTGGCAACCTTAAGTCTTTCCTCCTTTTTACCAAATACAATGACTTCAGTTTTTTCTTTGTTCAGCTGAAGAAAATTTTGAGACATCCAAGTGTTGATTTGTTCTATACACTGACACAGAGAATCAAGGGGACCATAGTCGTTAGGAGACAGAGCTAAGTAGATTTGTGTGTCATCTGCATAGCTATGATATGAAATCAAATTATTTTGGATGATTTGTCCAAGTGGGAGCATATAGAGGTTGAATAATAGTGGCCCCAAGATCGACCCCTGGGGAACACCACAGGTCAAGGACGTTGGTGTTGAGGTACAGTTGCCGATGGCAACAAAGAAGCTCCTCTGTTGTAGATATGATTTGAGCCAGTTGGTAACTATGCCTGTAAATCCAACCCAGTGTTCTAGTCTGTGTAGTAAAATATTGTGGTCAACAGTGTCAAATGCTGCACTAAGGTCCAATAGCACTAGGACTGATGTTTTACCAGAATCTGTGTTGAGACGTATGTCATTGAAAACCTTAATGAGAGCTGTTTCAGTGCTGTGATTTGCCCGAAAACCAGACTGAAAGTAATCAAAATACCCATTTGACGTTAAGAAGGTTGTTAGTTGATTAAAGACTACTTTTTCAATAATTTTGCCAATAAAAGGTGTGCAAGCAGATTCTTTCAAATGCACTGACTGTCAAAATACAGATGCACTGTTTGAAGTTGTGCTTTTTGCCGTTAAAGACAATGACAGATGCCACTCTCCTTGGTTTAAAGTATGTTACGCCCAAAACACACCCATGACTGATTAAGAAACATAACAACAACCCTGTTGAACAACACACCCGGTCTCTAATCACAAAATCACACCCTTAAAGGAACACTTCACCGTTTTTTCATATTAAACTATGTTATTCCCTTAATTAAGATGAGTTGATACATACCTCTCACATTTCAATGCGTGCACTCACTGGCTCTGGCACGCGGCGCAACTTTGATAGCATTTAGCTAGCCCAATGCATTCATTAGGATCCAAACAGAGATGAAGTTAGAAGCGTCCAAACACCTCCATGTTTTCCCCATTAAAATACAGTTACATGAGTAGTCACATGACCAAGTATGGTGAGACAAAATAAAACGTGGTGCATTTCTAAGCAGGCAAAAGGGATAACTATATTGTGTGGCGGAATAACATTGGGAGCACTTAGACTCTGCGCACTAATATCCTCACTCCAAAGTGAAACTGAAAGTGCAAGAGTGAGGATATTACTGCGCCACACAATATAGTATATTATACAGCATGTCATTGGGTTATCAAGTAGGCACCCTCATTTACCGATATTTCGTTAAGTTAGGCCCACAACACCTCATGAAGGCTTAACAGTGAAACCAGCATCCTGGAGACACTCCCCTCCATGCTGCCACCATACTACCACATTGCAACAAACCAGCTAGCTTATCTTAGCTTGCGCTACATGCTACAACCATATTATAAAATATCCAAATACTCTTAACCAAACTAGGCATGGTCTAGGTTGGTTAGGTTGGCCCGTCCAGTTGTGGTGGACTGAACCATAACCTCAGTAACAAAGTAGTGACTTAAAGATGGGAAGGTGAATGTCCTAGAGTGGCCAAGTCAGAGCCCTGACTGAAATCATAGAACATCTGTGGATTGACTTGAAGAGAGCAGTCTATCGCCGTTCCTTGCAGAATGTCAAATTCTGTGGGGAACGGCGATGGACTGCTTCTCTTCAAGTCAATCCGCAGAAGAATACACAAATATTCTCCAACCTACGTCTGCAAAACTAATAGATATCCAAACAGATTGATGGCGGTGATTAAAGCAAAAGGAAGCTCTTCAAAGCATTAAATCAGGGGGTTGATGACATTTCTAACCCTGTAATTCTAGTTTTTCATTTTTATTCATTTTCAGAACTGTTGCCTTTTTTGTCGTTATTTTGATGTTGTACAGCTAAATTTGTATATAAAACTGGAAAAATATATATATTTTTAGTGTTTTGATTTCAGGCTCGCGCGCAAGGCAGCATGGAAACAACAGGCTAGGCTGTATGACAAATACAGTAACTGTTTCAAGGGACATGATGATTTTCTATAGGCACTGTAAATGAGCAAATAAATTAGATTAATAAATAATAATTTGGCCCTATATGTTTTTCACTCTATGTTTTACACTGAAGTATGTATACTTCAGTACTATACTATGTTACCCTACACTGCACTACACTACACTAGGGCCTAGTGCATTGCAGTGTACTAGGTGCATTGCTAGTGACTAGGCCACACTGTTTGTTTTTTTCCCTTGTTTCCTGAATATGTGTCATGTTTCGTTACCTTTCAGATGAGCTTGCTGACATGCATCAGCTATGACTGATGTGGAGTCATCGTCCTATGAAGACTTTATAGCCTCAGGAAGAACTGGAAGAAGGAATGCTATACACGCAGGAAACCTCGATTCCAGCCAATTATCTGAGTCACTATCAAAGCTCAAAACTGGTAAGTTGTGTCACACATTTAGGCTATTTGTCACTTGCCAAATAGTGTAATCTTAAACTTTTAAAACTTTTTGCAAATAGATAACACGGTTATATATACATTAGACACATTGTTCAAAACTAAAAGCCTGTATGTGTTATTTACTAAACCCTCCAAACCACCCTTCAGGATTAATAAAGTAGCTATCTATCTGCAATTAGAATATGCTCAATCATTTATTAATGACCTGTACCGAGAATGCACCAATCTGCATAACCAATCTGATGACTTTGAAATCACATCAGCACTCTAAAGAAGATTTTGGTTTGCATTACAGTTACAGTACTTTGCTGTGCATTGGAGAACAGTGGGGGTGATATTGTGATGTGGCACTGGCAGGAATAGGACTTGATTGGTTTTAAAGCTCCCCTTGGTAGGATTAGCTATATTTCCCCCTCTGCTAAGTGTGCATTCTATTCACATGGGTTTATTTACAAGCTAGTGAAACGGCTAAAGTTCAGCAGAACAACGTGGATTTTACAAAGTAAGGAACACGATTTAAAATGAGTCCCAATGTTGCATGGTTGGTTTTTCGTCCTTGGGACGCTAGGGGGAGCGGGGATAATCACCATTTTCAGCGGAACAGATCATTTGATTTCTAACCTAATAGTTGCCTAGTTCCCCTTTAAGGTGTTTTTGCCTTATAATGGGTCAATGAAGCCGTTTAAGTCAAAAAAGTATCTCTCTCTCTCTCTCTCACACACAGGTGGTGATGAAGGTGAGCAAAGCCAGGACACCTCAGGCTCCCCTCCTAAGCCAGAGGAGACTAAAGAGCAGGGCACCTAACTGCTAACTGAAACCTGTCAGGGCATTGGTTAGGGACGGGGGAATCATCTCCCAGCCACCTACCCCACCCCCTTTCCCCCCTCCTCATGCTTCCCCCGCTGTGAACCTCCTCAAGCCCCATCCTCATCTGTGAGATCAGGCCATGGATGCGGCGCTGGTCAGGCCGGCGAGAGACACGTCCATGTCCGTCCGCTCGGCTGCGCGCACAGGCCCGGGGTCAGGGCTCGACCCAGAACAGCCGCCGGACCCGACGGCGCGGCGGCGGCGGCTACCGGTCAGCGGCGAGGGCTGAGAGGACGCCCCAAACCCCTTCCACCGTTACTGCGACCGCCGCCACTGCCGCAGAGGACCTCTCCAGTGACCTGCCGCTGCCCCTTCCTCAGCCATTCCTGTAGCTGAAAGTTGCCTAGGAAACGCCACCGTAGGCAGGCTGCTTGCGGCACCGCCGCACCTGATATCCAACGAGTCGTCCCCTAGGGAGGCTCACTTGTTTTTTTGGGGGCAATGAGGCGAGTGGGGGGGTGGGGGTGTTGGGTAAGACGTGACCGTTCTGTCGTCCGGGTTGGACTTGTTGACTCGCACCTATACTTAGACAAAGATTTTTGATCGACAAATCAAGCTGCCAAAGTTGTTAGTCTTCACATATTTACCACTCAGTGGCTTTTAGGTGTTATGTGACCGCATCCCATAGTTCACCCTCTGCTGTTTACCAATATATTCGTATAGGAGAAAATACTTTTGTATTCTTTGTGTAGGTATGTTTATTTATTAACTTTATGCTGCCGTCATATAGTAATATTTGCACAGGACAGGTTTGTGTACAGTATACCATGTAACACATTGAAAAATCCAACCAGCATGTGTGTTAGTAGCATTGTGTGAGAAAAAAAAACACTATCAAGGTCCTTTTATATGGAAGAGCTGTAACTGCCAGGTCAAAGTTTTGACAGTGTCGCCAATCTACTGCCCGTGTAACCAAGAGTCAAGACTGTGATTAGACACACTGTGGAGACGGCATGCTTTTCATGCTGTTTCACTCTGTCGTGGAATGGTTGAGATTTTTTCCGCCTGTGTATCAGTCAAGTGTAAACCGTACAGTGATGCTCCTGCTAAGGCCTTGAGTTTGTGGTCGATACTTCTTTTCACACAGAGAATAAAGTGCTTAAAATCTACAAGATGGCTTCTTGTAATGAAGAATTACTATCACTAATAGTGAAGGAGTTTGAATACAGTAGTTCATTTCAAAATGTAATTTACGCCAGTAGCTCACCAGTCAGCAAAGGTGTGTTATAGATGCAGTATGAAGCCTATTGTTGCGGAGAGATACAGTATGTGTTAGGCTACTCATATATACAGTATCATATTCATATCCTATTAGGCAATTATGTTTATAAATTTCTGATTCAATATACATGTTTGTGTTCTTTTGATGTAACTTGTGTGTGTCAGAGTGAAGGAAGAATGGCTGGACTGCTTGTTTTTGTGACAGTAAACTTTTGATCAGCCTACATTTTGATTGAAAATGCAGCTTTTGTTGTACTGGTTTTGACCACTAGATGGGACTATTTTTAGATTTTCATATTGGGCTCCCTTAGACACCCATCAAGAAAACATTGCCACTCAGTGGACAGAAAGTGAACCTGCAGTTTTTATACGCAGTAGACCTTAGATCACCAGCTACTGGAAAGAAGTGCACACATTTTGTTGAGTTCAGACAATGTTTTTGTGGAAAATTAAGCATAAATGCTCTAAAAATGAGAGAATTGATTGGGGATTTCTTAACAGTAGTTTTTCTTTAATTCACTCTGTCCCGTCGCTGAGATATTCACGTTGTACTGCTTTTGACCTTCTCTTTGACTTCATTCTACCAGCTCCCTAAGCTGCCTCTCAGCCATGCCACATCAGGGCCAGATCTGGGCCAGAGACACTAAGACAGTCTCCCTTAACAAAGCGTTCAGCAGCACCTCCAGCTGCTTCTCCTGAGCAATCTGTCAGAGCAAATTGCAGACTTAGTCATGAATTCTGGTGTGTATTAAATTTTGACTATTCAAAGTTATCAGTGTCCATGTTTTATGATATTCAATGTACTGTATACAACAGAGCATTTTTGGGTGATGTTATTAATTACTGTATATCATGGATTCACAAGGCAGTTGATTCAAATATGCCAATAACAGAGGATTTGGAATAAAATCCACTTTTATGATTAGTTGGTTGGTATTACGAAGATCTACATTGTGGAGTCCCTACAGCCTTGGCTGCATTCTGAAAGGCCAGGCCGGCGGTAATGTTAAGATGCTCTTGACCCATGTGCTGAGATTAGATGGGCCAGGTGTAATACAGTACATAGAGCTTATGCTCCTCTCACAGCAGGAGGCATACAGTACGCGTCCTCCTCCATGGTGTCCTTGTTGATAACGCCACAGACAAAGCATGTATTACATAACATGACAAATATGCAGTGATATGCTTTACCAAGAATTAAAAAAGTATAGAAATGAAGCATTATGTTATGTTTTTCTAGGGTATTTTCACCATTCTTCATTGTCTGGTAGCATTGATTGAGTTATGTCCAGCACAGTTGAATGGCTTCATTGAAAGTGACATTTGCCATTTAATGTCCTGCCGCATTCAGTCCCAACAAAACCACAACCTGACCTTTGCTGGGTGGCAGAAACAGACACATTAATCATTTATCAGACTGGACTCCAGTAGGCTGCAAGCAGTTGCATAAAAATGTGACATTTCTCTTTCAGTTTTCAGTATTCAGATTATACTCATCCCAGTTGTTCAAGCATCACGTTTTTCTACACGTCCAAGATGAAACTGAAGTTAAAGCAACAATATTCAGCAATCTGCCTCTTTGGGGGGGTATCTCTGTAAGCAAATAGTTTACACATCATTTTCAAATCAATTTTGATGGCATATGAGGAAGACCAATAAGCAGCGGGCATTCTCATAAGCCATCTAGGCTATTCAGTGTTCCGTGAGTGGAACACTCAGTGAATGTAAGAAATGTGTTCACAGCACAATATTATAATGGTTTGTCAAAAAAAAAAAAACTCCAGTTGTCAATGTTTCAGCTTGCAGTGTTTGCATGGGGTTTACCTGCTTTTTAAGTTGATTTGCTTTAAACCAAAACTCCTATATTGATTTATAGACTCAGGATGCCA